>NC_071273.1:19830142-19932642 GCF_023375685.1 Ictalurus furcatus
CATGGCGAGAAGGGCTAAGCTTGAAAACAAGGCCAGTGGAAGTTTCTAGATTAGAGAGTGCAGAGGCATGGGTTGAGGTCTGCGGATGATGGGCGTTCAGGCCATGTTCCAATTAACCATGGCGCGTGTGCATGTGTCTGAACATGTGAGAGACCGTGTGTGAGTGTGTGGGTGTGTGTTTGAGGCTTTTGATTTATATGGAAAATGGAGGATTGCTGAGAAGTATATTCATCCCTCCAGCTCATCCAGTCCACCGCTGTCTCTGTATCTGTTTATCAGTATATCCATCCTTTCATCTATTTATCTTTTCTTATCTTCAGGCTGCAATATTTTGGATACATCACCCATGTCTTATACAGTATAGGAACTATATCTGGAATAAAACACGACGGCCGTTACAAACTCAAACTTGATCATTTCCAATAACGGAATGCGTTTTCGTCCATTGATACCACAGCAATTTCCCAGTGATTACATGTTTTATTAATTACAGCGCGAGTAATTGTACTTTTTATCCATTTATGGTTACATGTAATATTGTAAAATGTCAGCGAAACAAGTTACTTCCAATTATCATTTACATTGTAACAGTTACTGTTACTGAAAAACCACAAAGCCCTCTGTTTTGAAGCCTTGTCCATGGCAGAAAACTAAAATATACAGCTTTACCTTTGACTGACACTGGAGACTCCTTCCAAAAAAATGTTAAATAAACCAGTGCTATCAGAAAACGTCACTAGATATAGGTGTAATGTGGAGTGTCCTGAATCACAAACCTGTGATTTGCCTTGTAGCCAGAACTACTGTCTGAGCTGCTGTTATAGAAAATTAATCTAGAACTTCTGACCAATTAGAAGACAATGTGGTGTATATAAAGAATGTATATATACACATATACATCCAGTAAAGTGCAATCATTCTTAGTTACTTACAGTAGATGATACAGAAGCTAAGCAATCACTGGCAATAGTGATTTCTATAAAGAGACATGAGGGAAAATTTAGGGTTTATAATTTCTTTAAAGGTGCAAAGGATATAGTCAATATCCTTCGAAATTAATTCACCATCACACTTTACATCATATAGGATTTCAACTAAACAGGTTGCTAAATGGATCTGAGTCATAGTTATAATAAGATAAGGCTCGTACCATGCTGATCTGTACTAGCAGACAGTCTTTTGGCTATTTGGTGGAAATATTAAAAGCAACTCATTTTATTGGCCAAGATGTTTTAAAGGGCTTGCTGATTGGCTGAGGTCCACAGCTCAGGGATCCGAACCCTTCCTGTCGGAGTTTCCTTTTTCCTACTAGCTTTCCTGCTCTCTGCATTCAGCATCAGGGCTGGGCTTGACGTTTCCTGAAATCTCTGAACTTGCAGCGACAACTAAGAAAATTCTGCCCTGTTACTCATAAAACGTTGCTGGAATACTATTTAAAGGACACTGCCGGACATTTGGAAGGAAAATTTCCCACTGTTCTGAAGATTCTACGGCGATAGAGGCATCCTCAGGTTTTCTGTTAACTTCACATGGGAAATCCAGGTCAAAGGTGAATAATATGACACCGTAATTTCTCATTACATTATACAACATCTTAGCTTTTTGAGCTTATTATTAAGTGTCGGTTATCATTTTGTGAATACATTTCATTTAGTTAATGGAATCGGAATGTGTGTGTGTGTGTGTGTGTGTATGAATATGTTATTAGGTTGTTGAGAAATCAAGGTACATTTTCCCTTTTTTTAACCCTAGAAACAATGCGCACTCCATTTTACACTTCACTCTAGGTAATATACGCCGTAGATACTTTTTGCTCAGGTCTTCATTCAATCTGAAATCACACAAGCATTAAATTTTAACTCAGTTATGCAAAGTAGCTACGCTTTGAAGCTCATATTGAGTAGTCAAGTAGCCGTACTGAAGCCCAATATTGTGATTAATGCTGCAACTGTAAAGAAATAAAGAACAAGAAATGTCTAGCCATTAGATAGATAGATAGATAGATGGATTTTTGGAAAAATCGAACCTTTCTTAACATACAAATTTCACACAACATAGTCTCAATCTGCCGTGAGTGCATGTGGGATAACGCATTAATTCTGTTACCATCCCAAAATTGCTTCTTTTTCAGTAATAGCACATCCCCAGTTTTATTGCTGTTATACCACACCAATTTGCCAGTGTTAACATGACAAAACAATTAAAAAGCAACACGTCATATATTTTATAGGTTTATAGTTACGTTTAATGTTGTGGAAGATTATAACAGCTATTATCATTGGTTCCTTTATCGGCCGTTTCTTTCCTCTGTTTTGGAATTTATAGGACAAAAAAAAAAATGCAGCCATAAATAAACGTCTGCTTACAGGAAACTTCACTATATCAAGAATTACACGTACTTTTATCCGTTTATGGAGAGCATCCCCCGTAGAAGTCCCTGTGTAAGTTGTTACTATATAAATAATAACGTATTAACGTGTTTTCAGCCGGCACTATTGTCAGAGCTGCTGTCAGTGAATATTAATCAACACTTTCTGACCGATCAGAATGAAGAATTTATCCGCTCTGTGGTTGTATTTATGTGCGTATATAATAGCTAAGCGAGTAAAAGACGACCTGATTTCCAAAAGTTAAAGATGACACCTTTCTTTAAAATTTTAAGCAAGACTATTTTTTTTTTTATTATTTCCATCTTTTACAGTTTCAAAATAGCAAAAAAGGGAAAATGGCCCGAAGCAAAAATTTGGGCACCCGGTATGGTCAATACTTAGTAACACCCCCTTTGGCAAGTATCACAGCTTGTAA
The DNA here is from genome assembly GCF_023375685.1 of Ictalurus furcatus. Lineage (NCBI taxonomy): Eukaryota > Metazoa > Chordata > Actinopteri > Siluriformes > Ictaluridae > Ictalurus > Ictalurus furcatus. The sequence goes on from NC_071273.1 coordinate 19,832,948, forward strand.
ATGCTTTTTGCAGTCAGCTAAGAGTCTTTAAATTCTTGTTTGGGGGATTTCGCCCATTCTGCCTTGCAAAAGGCTTTTAGTTCTGTGAGATTCTTGGGCTGTCTTGCATGCACTGCTCTTTTGAGATCTATCCACAGATTTTGGATGATGTTTAGGTTGGGGATTGTGAGGGCCATGCCAAAACCTTCAGCTTGTGCCTCTTGAGGAAGTCCATTGTGGATTCTGTGGTTTGTTTAGGATTAGCATTATCCTGTTGTAGAAGCCATCCTCTTTTCATCTTCAGCTTTTTTACAGACAGTGTGATGTGTGCTTCCAGAATTTGCTGGTATTTAATTGAGTGAATTCTTCCCTCTATCAGTGAAATGCTCCCAGTGCCACTGGCTGCAACACAAGCCCAAAGCATGATCGATCCACCCCCGTGCTTAACTGTGTTCTTTTCGTGAAATTCTGCACCCTTTTTTCTCCAAATATACCTTTGCTCAATAGGGCCAAAAAGATCTATTTTAACTTCATCAGTCCACAGGACATGTTTCCAAAATGCATCAGGCTTGTTTAGATGCTCATTTGCAAACATCTGATGCTGTATTTTGGGGTGATGATGCAGGAAAGGTTTTCTTCTGATGACTCTTCCATGAAGGTCATATTTGTGCAGGTATCACTACACAGTAGAACAGTGCACCACCAATCCAGAGTCTGCTAAATCTTCCTGAAGGTCTTTTTCAGTCAAACAGGGGGTTTTATCTGCCTTTCTAGCACTCCTATGAGCAGTTCTCTCGTAAGGTTTCTTAGTCTTCCAGACCTCAAATTGACCTCCACCATTCCTGTTAACTGCCATTTCTTAATTACATTATGAAATGAGGAAACAGCTACCTGATAATGCCTTGCTATCTTCTTATAGCCGTCTCCTGCTTTGTGGGCATCAATTATTTTAATTTTCAGTGTGCTAGGCAGCTGCTCAGAGGAGCCCAAGTTTACCGAATGCTGGGACAAGGTTTGACGAGTCAGAATATTTATAAAGTTTGGAAATTTGCATCACCTGGCCTTTCCTAATGATTATTGTGAACAAGCCATAGCTCAAAAAAGCCAAACAAGCTAATTAAGGTCTGAGACCTTGGTAAAAGTTATCTGAGAGCTCAAATCTCTTAGGGTGCCCAAACTTTTGCATGGTGCTTCTTTTCTTTTTCTTTTTTGTACAAAACAAAAATAATGCACTAATCTTGCTTAAAATGTTGAAAAGAAGGTTTCATCTTTAACTTTATGCCTTTTGGAGATGAGTTTACCTTCTATTCACAGTAAGGGAAATTTTGACCAAGGGTGCCCAAACTTTTGCATGCAACTGCACATACATACATACATACATACATACATACATATACATATATACTTACCGCCCACTGCCCATTTTAATAGAACACCTGCACCCAACTGTACAATTAGCCAATCTATCAAATTAGCCCATCATGTAGCGCTATAAAATCATGCAGATACAGAAAATGAACATTTGAAGAAAAACCACCACCTGGTCTTTTTCCAATCTTCAACTGTCCAGTTTTGGTAAACCTGCACCCACTGTAGCCTCAGATTCTGTTCTTGATTGTAAGGAGTGGAACCTGATATTATTTTCTGCTGTTGTAGCCCATCCACCTCAAGGTTCTGTGTGTTGTGCATTCTGAGATGCCTTTCTGCTCAACATGGTTGTAAAGAATGATTATTTGAGTTACCTTTCTGTTTTCTTAAATGAGTCTGGCCATTCTCATCTGAACTCTCTCAATAACAATGCTTCAGTTCTGTCTTCAGAACCAGAAAATAATGGTTCTGTCTTCAGAACCACTGCTCATTGGTCGTTTTTCACTTCTCACACCTTTCTGTGTAAACGCTGGAGATGGTTAGCCAACCCATCTGGCATCAATACCTATGATGCCAATAATGAGTCGTTATTGGCCACATATACGTTACAGCACAGTGAAATCCTTTTTTCTTCGCATATCCCAGCATGTTAGGGTCAGAGCACAGGGTCAGCCATGATACGGCACCCCTGGAGCAGAGAGGGCCCAACAGTGGCAGCTTGACAGGGCTGGGGCTTGAACCTCCGAACTTCCCATCAGTAACCCAGAGCCTTAACCGTCAAGCCACCTGTCTGACGGATGGTTGATGTGAACATTAACTGAAGCTCTTGGCCTGTATCTGAATGCTTTTCTGCAGTGCACAGCTGCCACATGATTAGCTGATTGGATAATTGCATGAATCAGCAGGGGTGTAGGTGTTCCTATTAAAGTGGCTGGTGAATATATATACATACAGCGTTGTGCAAAAGTCTTAGACAGCCTACGATGTGATTCTGCATTACTACTGTATATTGGCAGGAAAGAGCACATTTTAGGTTTACAGATATTCATTTTAAGGGGGAACATGATGTTGTTAAAAAATGAGACATATTAAGTAATAGACCACATGTCAGGCAAGGCCGACTGAAGAACTGTGATTTTATTAAACTGTGAGACTGGAGAAAACTGATTCAATTTAAAATGCAAAGGGTTGTCACACCAAATATTGATTTAATGTAGTTAATGTAGTTCTTTACTCTGCACACCACTGTCTATAATGGGTTTGTTTATATATGTATATGTGTGTGTGTGTGTGTGTGTGCATGGACAGTATGTATTCTTATACAGTCCATGTGAGTTCATATTTGTATTGATGTGTATGAAGTAGAAGTGGTCAGATGTATTTTATGGTAAAAAGCAGTTATCAGTTCTCAGAAACAGTTATGATGATGGCTGATTATGATTAATCCCACTTGACCTCTTGGTCTTTTGTTTTTTTTCCATTTCGCGTGTTCTCTCATTGCTCTGTTATATAAGTAAGGACTTCCGCTCTGCCTTCCAGGACAATAGCGAGGGACTTTCTTGTACGCTGCCTCCGGGTGTGTGATTGCACATGTGAGCGTGTGTGTGGGAGGTGAGAGACGTGCCTGTATGAGTTACTAGTGGCAGAACAGGTGTGTGTGTGTGTGTGTACAAATTGAAGTTTCGTGTGGATGTTAATGGTTTGAGTGGTACATGATGGAAGCGCTTGCCGCATGTGTGTTAGTGCGGAGTGTGTGTGTGTGTGTGTGTGTCCTCTCGAAAAAGGAAGTGGAGGTGCCGTAGCTCAGCAGAACAAGCAGAGTACAGCGTTGCCATGGTGACATGTAATACAGGGTTCCCTGAAATTCCATTTTTTTTCCACAAATGGATCTGTTTCACAGTGTCCATGGCAACCACTCACAACCAGCAGACGTCAGGTCTTTTTTTCTACCTGTCTCAATCTCTCTCTCACACATACACTTAAATACACACACACACACACACACGCAGATTAAATAATATGGTGTACACCGTGAGCACACACTGCAGTGTAGAGACCTGCTTTTAAGATGATTATGAAACCATGTGTGCATGTCTGTGTGTGTATGTGTGTGTGTGTGTGTGTATGTGTGTGTGTGTGCGCGCGTGTGTGCGTGCGTGCGCGTGCATGTGCGTTGTGTTGGTAGGGTTGTGAGGCCAGCGTATTGAGCAGCGCACACCCACCCACCCCCCACACCCTCACACACATTGCCAGAGCATGCCTATGAGTCCACCTGCCGACGGCAAACATGAGGCTCCCGACAGGCCGCGGCAACAGCACGCCCCTACCAACGGAAACCACGGAGACGACAGCATTCGTGGCTCTCCGGGGTCTAAGGGCGGCTCCAACGATTCCATGGAAGATCTCCACGGAAGCGCCGTCATTATCCGCATCGGAATCCCTGACCTTCAGCAAACAGTGAGTCTGTGCAGCTCTTCTTCTTCTTCTTCTTCTTCTCTGATCAAAGTTCTGAGAAGAACGGTGTGAGTTCAGGAGCAATGACGGCATCGACGTACTGCGTGACACTCTCTGTTTTTCTCTCTCATGCACACTTAAGCAACCTTCTCCAATCTTCCTGTCCTGTCCATGTACTCATTATGCATGTCATTCCCTTTTTGTGCTTTTAAGGTCTCTCATTTTGACTGCTTTTGCCACAGAAATAAGGAATAAAACACTTGGAGGTTGCAGTTATGGGAAAACAATCCACGATGAGTTACTGTTACAACTCCAAAGTCCCAAAGTGTTTTATTCCTCTTATACGACAGCACACCATGTCGTGTTGTGTAATATCCACAAGACAAGTTAGTTCTTATTATCACTTGTGTTATAGCAGCTACACACAGTCGCTCCCTCACCAGCCTATCATTCTTTCCTCTCTTGTAGTTAATAAGACCACAAATACAACTCCTCCATGTCGTGGAGAAACCGGAAAGTACATCCTAAAGAGTTTCCCGTGATGGAAACCTGACACTCATGACTCCTTCCATAAATGTTGAATAAATATCAGCGATTATTTGTTGTCTTTGTTAGATAGCAGCACATTTTTACTCTGCTTATTATTAGGCTTAGAGTATTGTAATATCCACCATACAAGTCCCTGTGAATCAGCTGTTACTATAGAAACTACAGTGTATTAGTCTAAGCGCATAATATATAAACTTATTATTTGAGTTATAGCTGGAACTGCTGTCAGAGCTGCTGGAATAGAAAATTAATCAACACACAACAAAATGGAGATTCAACAGTGCTGTGGTGTAAAAATTAGTAAGAGATTGACCACAAGGCAGGGTCACGCAAGCCATCATTTCCATTACCACAATCCCTTTCAGAAAATATGTGTGTGTCACAGAACAGAGATGAGCTGGTAGTCTGAAAAACATTTCCATTCTTCATTGGATGGTTTTAACGCAAATGACTTTTTTTGCCTTCATGGACCGTTTAACTCTAAAATACAGTCCCCTCCGAAACTATTGGAACGGAAAGGCCAATTCAGTTGTTTCTTTCATTTTCCGGACATTCCAAATTGTTGTATTGGCTATGCCTGATGTTTGTCTGATGCCTCTGATTGATTTCCCCTTTTTTCTCAGCTTCAAAATGGCTTGCTTTTCTTCCATAGACAGTTCTCTGATCTTCATGTTGGCTAACAACAAATGCAGTCTTTACAGGTGAAACTGAAGTCTAAAACCAAGAGTAGATGTTCAGAGCTATTTATTGTTTAAAACGATCAATCTAACAGGACACACCTGCGTAACAAGAAACACCTGTTTGATATTTTTCCTTGCCTAAACATTTGGTGGTCTGATACGAAAGGTTCTATGTTTTATGTTGTATAACACATCTAGATGTAAATACAGGGAAATAAAAGCTGAATTTCTAAACTCTCGTCTCATATCCATCTTTTGATCTCAAGCCCAAATGTCTTTGGTGTATGGCAAAAACAAATGAATTGGCCTTGCTGTTCCAATACTTTCAGAAGGGAATGTAAATCCCCAATTAACACGCCTTCATTTACTTTATGAACATACGCTTAGGCTCTTTAAATGTGTGCAGTAATATTTTGGCTCTTTATTGGTGCCACCGAGCTTTTTAATCCTGAACTTGTTCACTCGTATAACACATGGGGTCCAAGTTGACATTATTTGGAGGCTAATTCTTTTTAGTTGCTGACGTTTGGATTAGACTCAATAGATTTATGTGAGTTAAACTTGCTAAATGCTACAAAAACTCACTGTAACAAAGTACCAAAAAATATCTCAAATCTCAAATCGAGAGCCACTGGTGTAAAGTACGAGCTGGTCTGTGGAAGAGGAAAGTATTTTGGAGGCTAAGAGACTTTTGTGGAAGCCTATCAATGGTTAAAAAGTGCTAGCTCAGGGATATTAGAATTAATTATATTCAAGTATCATTATTAATGATGATACCTACAAACTACCAAACAGTAAACTTGCTTTACCTTGCATTTAACTATTTTCTGTGTGTATTCAATTCAAGCAATTACAGTGACTCAAGAATCACAAGTGACTCAAAGCTCATATACTCATATACAGATTAACTCACTGAAGAACCAAGGCGTGTTAGAGATGTATCATATTCATAGCTTGCTAGCTACATATTCTTCAGGCTTTCAGTCAATTTTCCGTCACCAAACTAGAATTAGAAGTATTAATAAACTCAGTAATAGGACTAACAGAGGCCTGGAGTTGATACTGCAGGCATTTTGACACACACACACACACACACACACACACACACACACACACACACACACACACACACACACACACACACACACACACACACACACAGGACTCTGCATGAATCATCTCAACTATTATCTTAAAGAACACAGCAGTAATTCTTAGCTATGATGTTACCTTACCTGTTAAAGCTATCCTCACTTTCTCAGGCTAGAGATATAAATGTAAATAATCTGTACCATTTAGACAACAGAAAGAAACCGTGCGTTTGACCAAGTGAATGGACAGTGCAAAGTCTTTGCTCATTAATAGTAACATGGACTAAACGTGCCTTTGCTTTGTTTTGCTGTCATGCTTTGCTATATTTTAGTTAGCTAGCTAACTAGCTAAAAAATTCTCCTTACCCATATGAGGCAGTAGACCGACATCTGCTTCCTGTGTGTGAAGCTCATTAATATCATATAGTCACAGTATGTGAAGCTCACTAATATCACTAATATAGTGAGCATTAATGAAATTTAAATTCTAAATCTAGATTATCAAACAAAAACTGGGGCAAAAACTTTGAATGCTTCTCAGCATATGTGTGTGTGTGTGTGTGTGTGTGTGTGTGTGTGTGTGTGTTGTTATTTAGAAGTGTCTGCGCTTGGACTTGGAGGCTCCGGTGTGGGTGTGTAAGCAGCGGGTTTTGGTTACTCTGACGCAGAGTTTGACAGACGTGCTGAACTATGGCCTCTACCTCCCGGCCTTTAACGGCCGAGCCGGCAAGTTCCTGGATGAAGAGAGACTGCTCAGGGAGTATCCTCTCCCTACTGTCACACCTGTACCTTACCTAGAGGTATCAATTAATACAGCTAATTAATGCTACTAATACACCCAATGCTAAATCTAATGCTTGAAACTAAGCGGTCGTTTTTGTAAAAAAAAAAAGACAATAACAACAAAAAAAAACAACCAGCCAAATGTCCCCACATCAGTCCGTACAGGATTTCGCTGAGTTTTTTGTGATTGTTGCGGCCAAAATTGTTGCGGTTTTTGTGCTTTTTTCTGCGGAAAACTACTTGAGCGGGCGAACTTGCAATTGGCCAAAATTGTTTTGCACGGTCTTTCGCAGTGATGTTTGTTGGTAAATGAGACCTTTTAGCTGTTCTCATGTTTGACACATGTGAATCGAAGAGGGCTTTGGCTGTATGCGCGTTGCGATGACGTCACATGACACGTCTTGGGCAGAATCTGCAGAAAATCTGCGTTAATTTTGTAAAATTGCAAGCTCCTCTGAATATTGCGGAGTTTGCTGTGATTTCTGCAAAATCGCGAAATCCTGGAGGGACTGCCACAAGGTCCAAATCCATGTGGAGACAGTCACACAATACATATACCAGTCACTATAAATGGAATGGAAAGTCTGTTCGTTTTTGTGATTAGTTGTGTCTGATTTGTGTGTGTGTGTGTGTGTGTGTGTGTGTGTAGTTTCGCTACAAGAGACGTGTTTACACTCAGAGCCATGTGGATGACAAGCAATTAGCCAAACTTCACACTAAGGTAACACACTTGACAGAGGGGCCATAAATTCAGTGTTTCATTTGTATTCTTTTTTTTTTTAATCATTTTTTTTTTTTTTATTTCCAAACAAAACCATCTTTCAGACCTCGTCCACATTCATATGGACATGTTTTCTCTGCTTTTGTCTTCTGTAAACAATGAAACTCACTGAAAAATGATTTAACAAGCTGTTTTCCAGGCCTGGCTAAACTTGAAAAAGACATTTTTCACACTCCAGCAACAGATGGCGTGAAGAGGAGAACAATACTTTGAATAAAACTATTTACTTTGATAGTTAGTTTAAATTTTTCTAATTAAAATAATTGAAGTTCACACAATTGAACAGCTGAATATTAAATATTAGAGTGCTAGAGTGCCGCTGGAGGATCATAACTGAATATAGATACTGTATGTAAAATATAAACACAGCATTCCTGCATGCAAGAGGTAGAACTTTATATTCACTACATTACTGCCTAATGTTCAATATTCAGATATTGTAAACGCCCTGGAAATGATGTAAACACACTAATGTGAAAGGAAAAGGTATTTATTTCAAATATCCGTGGTGGTAATCACAGTGTGTTAACTTTTTAGGCCAATCTGAAGAAGTTTATGGAGTATGTTCAGCAGAGGAGTGTGGAGAAAGTGTGCAGGATCCTGGAGAAAGGGCTAGACCCCAACTTCCATGATGTAGAAACTGGAGGTGAGGACAAGATTTTTTTTAAAGCTCATTTTTGTCACACGTTTAGCCATATTGAACTAGTTTGTTTTTGTTATTTATCTTTTTACACTCAATTTAAGGGTTCTTTGGCTTAGAAACCAACAAAAAATAAATTTATTTTTTGCTCTAGAACCGTTAACCACCCAAAGAACCCAGTTCTATTTAGGACCCTAAAGGGTTCTTTAACTCTTTCACTTAAAAGTGAAGAAATGCTTAAATGTTCTATGTAGAGACTAACACAAGGCATTTCCATTTTATTTTTATTTATTTTTTTAAATGTAGAACTGTAAACCATCCAAAAAATTCATTTCAGCCATGACAACTCTCAGAGTGAAATTGTGAGCTGATGGGGATGGAGTGTAAATAGGTTTGGTCTTGGTGGACTAGATCTGCTACACTGCTGCTGCTGAGCGAGTACAAATACTTGCTCCGATAGCCATTGACAGACATAGAAAAGAAGGGTATGGAAGCAGGAGCTCCTACCCGTAGCAGATCTAGACGATGGTGCTGGGGAGGAGGAGGGTAGGATACAGAATTTAGTAGTGTGTACAGGCTATAGTAGGCTGGTTGGGATTATAAAGGGTTACATGGATGGAGAAGTGTGGCTGATAGGCTGCTGTGCGGTGTAAAGGAGCCAATCAGTGCTTGGACGGAGTTTCATGACTGAACTGGGCATGTCTAGTTAAGATCCTTGTGGGTTCTTTGGCTCTTTCACAGCAATGGATTTCCCTTTTTTATATATATATATATATATAACTATTAAACACCAAAAGAACCAAAAGAATGTGCTAATCTTCGGCTCTTTCTCTTAAGGAATGCTTTAAAAGGTTTTTGTAGAACCAGAACATTCATTGAACCATTTAGAACCCAAGATTTCTTTGGCTCTTTCTCTTAGGAATGCTTAAGACAAAGACGAACCCTTGATGAACCCTGTTTCCTAGAAGTGTTCTTTCTAACTGAGAGACAAATTGCTGGCATTTGTGAGATCAACAGAATGTTTGTAACAGACCAGACGTGTGTGTGTGTGTGTGTGTGTGTGTGTTCCAGAGTCGCCCCTTACCCTGGCAGCACAGTTGGACTCAAGTGCTGATCTGATTAAAGTTCTGAGGAGTGGAGGAGCTCACCTGGATTTCAGAACCAGGGATGGCATCACCGCACTTCACAAAGCCGTGCAGACGCACAACCACATAGCTCTAACTGTGAGTTACACACACACACACACTCTATACACACAGTCCAAACCCAACTGCAGTGAGCACCATCTGTGTGGAAATGCATTTGTCTTGTTCTGTGTATTACTGAAGTCTTTTGGGCCAGATGTCTGCTAAACACGAGGAACATAAACATGTGGAAGGGAATTTTGCTGGGAATATTTCCACAGAAAACAGGTTTTATTTGATTTGAAGAAGTTAAAGATTTGTTTTTGACTAAGTGAACACACTGCAAAGATTCTGTAAATTTGTGAGAGATTAATAAAGTGGCAACTGACTACGATTAGCTGATGTAAAATCTCATAAAAGGAAGAATACAAAAAACCCCCAGATCTTTTTATGTACTATTTTCATTGTCATCATTGTCATAATAAGACTGCTATAATATCCATTTTTGGTGACCTTTGGTATCAGGGGTGGAAAATACTTGATTATTTGTACTTCATTACTAAACTGAAGTACTATTTTGGCATAACTGAATACAACCCCAATTCCAAAAAAGTTGGGACAGTGTGGAAAATGCTAATAAAAACAAAGAGGAGTGATTTGACTTATTTGTATTTAAACAAAAAACGTATAAAGACAAGGTATTTAATGTTTTACCTAATCAACTGCATAGTTTTTTGAAGATAAATGTTTATTTTGAAATTAATGCATGCAACACGTTCCAAAAAAGTTGGGACAGGGGCAATTTAGGACTAATAGCGACAAGTTGAAATAAGAAGGTGATGTGAAACAGGTGAGGCAATCGACTAATCATAGTATATAAGGAGTCTCCAAAAAAGGCCTAGTGCTTCAAGAGCAAGGATGGGTCGAGGCTCACCAATCTGCCAACAGATCCGTCAGTGAATAATTCCTAAACACTTTGAGAACAACATTCCCCAAAGACAAATCGATAAGATTTTGGGCATTTTACCTTCTACAGTACACAATATAATTAAAACATTTAAGGAATCCAGTCAAATCTTGATCTTGCCCTCGTAAAGGGCGAGGCTGAAAACCACTTCTGAATGCGCATGATCTCCGATCCCTCAGACGTCACTGTGTTAAAAACCGTCGTGAGTCTGTAATGGATTTCCTGACATGGGATCGGGAATACTTTCTTAAACCTTTGTCACTCAACACCATTCGCCACTGCATCCACAGAAGCAAGTTAAGGCTTTACTATACAAAGCAGGAGCCATACATCAACACTGTCCAGAAGCGCCGCCGACTTCTCTGGGCATGGTCTCATCTGAGATGGACAGTAATACAGTGGAATCATGTTTTGTGGTCCAACGAGTCAACTTTTCAAATAGTTTTTGGACAAAACAGCCGTCATGTTTTCCGGGCCAAAGAGGAAAAGGTCCATCCAGGCTGTTATCAGCGTCAGATCACAAGCGCATGGATGCGTAAGCAGAGAGTGCGGGTGCTAGCGTGGCCTGCCTGCAGTCCTGACCCGTCTCCGATTGAGAATGTGTGGCGCATTATGAAGCGCAAAATAAGGTAATGAAGACCCTGTACAGTTGCACAGCTGAAGAAATGCATAATGGATAAATTGGGGAAAATTAAGCTTGCTAAACTTAACCAACTGGTGTCTTCACTCAGCGTCCAAACACTTAAGTGTTATTAAAAGAATGGTGATGTTACACAGGGTAAACAGTCGACTGTCCCAACTTTTTTGGCGTGTGTTGTAGTCATCAGATTTTACATGAGTGTATATTTTCAAAAATAAATTGCATTCACAAAGTAAAACATCAAATAATGTGTTAATAATGTGTTTTCAGTATAGTTCAGGGTGAATTGAATTTTCAAATGACTCATTTTTTTGTTTTGTTTTGTTTTGTTTTGTTTTTTTACGTTTTCCATACTGTCCCAACTTTTTCGGAATTGGAGTTGTACTTGTACTCTTGCATAATTAAATTTTCACTTAAAAACATACTTTTATGTGTCATACATTTTTATTCAAACCTTCAAAATACTTGTTACATGCAGTCAACAGAATCAAATGGGCTCCCATGCATTTTATTGACATTTTATTTTAAATTACGGGATCAACTTTATCACTTTATCAATTCCCCGTGCTACACAATGGAGTTCTATAGCGCTATAGCTCTGTGTGTGAGTCTGAATATGGATAATCCACCAGACTGCCGTGTTGAAGTTGAGGACGAGCGCTCCTGGCCCTGCCTTAGTAAGATGTTTCAATATGACATATGGTGTAAGCAAATAATCATATAAAATGAAATGTCTCCTTTTGATTCCTAGAAGACAAGAGTTCCATCTAATTAAAAAAACCAAAAAAACAAAGAAAAGGTTCATGTTAAGTTCAGGGTAAGTTTATCTAATGTGCTAACATTAACTGGTTGTATTTAACTAAGTTATCCTGTTTTCTTTGCTAATACCAGGTTAGATTAGCATTGATTCCAGTAGCTAGCAAAAATTGGCTAGGCAACAAGTCAAATTTTAGCTAATGGTAAAAATTGGCTATTTACAGCATATTTTACTTCTGCAAACTACATAATGTTAGCTTTACATATGACTAGCAAAGAGAGTTACTTTAAAACAAAAATAATCTAATAGTTTTAAAAATGTAATAAAAGCTACTTTTCACATCAAAAATGACACTGACCTCATTTTACAGGTTTAAAAACATTTCCTTTTACTTTTTAATACTCGAGTACATTTAAACAGTAGCTAACTAGGCTTTGTGTTTACTTTATGTCTCTCACTTGAGTAGATTTTTGGATGGATACTTCCACTTTTAACTGAATAAGATTTAAACACATTATCTATACTTAGTATATCTTTAAGTATGAACTTAGTACTATTTCCACCTTAATGTGAAGAGTGGCGTAACTGACTACGTTTGCATGCACATTAATATTCCGATATGAATATGATGTCAATATTCTGATTAGTATTGAGTCATGTAAACAATGCAATCTGATTAAGACATTATTCTGATTAGTATTGAGTCATGTAAACAACGCAGTCTGATTAAGACAATATTCTGATTAGTATTGAGTCATGTAAACACCACAATCTGATTAAGACAATATTCTGATTAGTATTGTCATGTAAACAACGTAATCTAATTAAGACAATATTCTGATTAGTATTGAGTCATGTAAACACCGCAATCTGATTAAGACAATATTCTGATTAGTATTGAGTCATGTAAACAATGTAATCTGATTAAGACAATATTCTGATTAGTATTGAGTCGTGTAAACACCGCAATCTGATTAAGACAATATTCTGATTAGTATTAAGTCATGTAAACACCGCAATCTGATTATCTGATTCAGATTAAGACAATAGTCTGATTCCATAGGTATTTAGGAATGGTAACTCAGGCATACTTACAACAACCATGTATACAGGAATATTCAGATGCCTGTACGCATATAAACATCGCATTTCTTAATATCATTGCAACCGGAATATAGACCTTAAAGGGATCTGATGTGCATGTCGTTGTAGTTATTGAAAAAAGGTGTTTAACATAGAAATAATATATTAGTAAGAGGCATGTTGGTGTGATTTCTAATCAGATCATCTCCCTTTACGAACTGAGCGTATGCCAGCGGCTCAGCTCAGTCAGTTTCCTAATGACATATATGTAAAGATTTCACGTCAATATTTTAGTAGTAGAAATGACTAGCTGGCTGATAGAACAACAAAAGTCTTTTTTTGTGCTTTTGTGTGTTCATTCATCTCTTGTTGTGTTTCTCCACCCACATCAGCGCAGACCCATTCATTGCCACAAAAAATGGCTGCAAAATTACACCCAACCAAATTACCCCTACACAGGTGTTATAGCACTAATTTACGCTTGTCTCTGAATGAAAACAGAGCTCTTTGTTTCTTTCTTTAAAAAAAAAAAGTTTTCTTCCTCACACTCTGTAGACCATGTTGGATCTAGGAGCATCTCCGGACTATAAAGATAGCCGTGGGCTCACTCCTCTGTACCACAGCGCTATGATAGGGGGCGACCCGTACTGCTGTGAACTGCTGCTGTATGATCACGCTCAGCTCGGCTACAGCGATGAAAATGGCTGGCAGGAGATCCACCAGGTAACGCGCACATGCACACACACACACACACGCACCCATATATACACACATCTATACGTTCTTCACTGTACCTGCAGCATTAGGGGGACTAAAGCACGGGGGTGGTGTTGATCTGCAGGCTTGTCGACACGGAAATGTGCAGCACCTCGAGCACCTGTTGTTCTACGGAGCTGAGATGAGTGCGCAGAATGCCTCAGGAAACACAGCGCTGCACCTGTGTGCTCTCTACAACCAGGTACAAACACATACTGTGTACATACAGTACATACATACATGCAGTTGAGGTCATGAGTTTACATACACCTTGCAGAATCTGCAAAATGTTCATTCCAAAAAAAAAAAGAAAAGAGAGAGATCATAAAAAATTTTTTATTTAGTCCGGCCCTGAATAATCTATTTCACATAACAGGTGCTTACATATAGTCCAGAAGACTATTGCTGGGCAGAAAAATTCAAGCATTGTGATTGCGATATGTTTTTATTCAATTTATGTAATTCAAAATGCCATTTTGCCTTGAAGACATTTGGCACTATTATATTTCCATAATAAAGTTGATACACTCTATCAAGTGACACATGAAATTGACATTTTGTTGTAATTTTCACAATTTCAATTAACAAAAAAACAGATCAGCACATGGAAAAAGTAAGTACACCCCTACATTTGTCACGCCTTCAAATGCATAAAATTATAAACAGGTGTTCAAAATTAGAACCTGCTTAGGGAGTGCAGATGGAAACTGTCTTATTTATACCCCTCTCATATCTATTGTCTGGCGTTCCCTTTGCTATTGAGGTGTGTGGTGTCATCATGCCAAGATCTAAAGAGATCTGTAAGGCCTTCAGAAAAATGGTTGTGGATGCCTATGAGTCTGGCAAGGGATTTAAAAAGGTCTCCATATTATTTGAAATACGTCATTCCACTGTAATATTTTAAATGACTGCCAATTAGTCCAGGACTAGCCATCCCAGAACATTCATCCCAAGAGCAGACCGTCTGATGCAAAAAAGAATTCCAAAATTTCATTACATGTGCTACTAAGTCTTGCGACTGTTAGTGTCAAAGTGTATGCCCCTACAATCAGAAAGAGATTGCACAAATTTGACTTTGCAAGACTACAGTTTGCCAGTGAGCATATAGGCAAAGACCAGGCCTTTTGGAATAATGTGCTTTGGACAGACGAATCAAAGATAGAGTTGTTTGGCCACAGTAAAAGCTTTTCAGGAGAAGCACCTCATACCAACTGTGAAGCACGAGGGTGGAAATGTTATGGTTTGGGGTTGCTCTGATTCCTCAGGGACTGGACAGTTTGCATTCAGTGATTCAAATATGAATTCTGGTTCATATCACAGAGTGCTTGAAGATTGTGAGGCCATCTGTCCAAAAGTTGAAGTTGAACCGAAAGTTGATCCTTTCAACAGGATAATGATCCTAAGCACGCTAACAAATCCACCAAGGAATGGCTCAAAAAGAAGAAATGGAGGGTTATGGAACAGCCTAGTCAAAACCCGGATTTGAATCCCATTGAATTGTTGTAGGGGGATTTGAAATGGGCAGTACATGCAAGAAAACCCTCAAACATCTTGCAACTGAAAGAATACTGCATGGAAGAGTGGTCAAAAATTCCAGCAAGCCGGGGTCAGAGACTGGTGGACAATTATGCAAAATGCCTACATGTAGTTATTTCTGCTAAAGGGGGCAATAGTAGCTTCTGAGGCTAAGGGTGCATGTACTTTTTCCACAGAAGAATATCACATCTATTGATATTTCTGTTGAATAAATGATTGAAAAAGCTTATTTTCCTTGTGGTTTTGCTCAAGTATATCAACTTTATTAATAGGCACTGTTTCAAAGATGATCAAATGTTTGCTTGTCTAAAAATGTCCAAAAAAACAAAGTCCTCTGTCCTGAAGACCTTCCCATGTTGGAAAACTTGGAAAGTTACAGCTTTACCCCTGACTGTAACAAAGTGCTGACACTGGAGACTCCTTCCAAAAATAAATCCCATCTCACAGAAAACCATATCAACAATTACACACATTTAACAACAACAACAAAAAATTTATGTGATGTGTCCACCATAAAAGTCCCTCTGTTAGCTGTTACTACAGAAATGATAACATATTAGAATATTACCGAAAATGAATCAACACCTTCTGACCAATTAGATTCAAGAATTCAGCAGCACTGTGGTATAAACTGTTATAATTAATAGCCTGATTAATTTTATAGTCATGTAAATTTAATGGGTTTAGCGTAAAGCTTAATCACTTGAGCTTAATAAATGATGTCAGCTTGTGTCTAGTGCTGTTGTATGAAAAAAACATAATGTGGAAGTAGTTTTGGTTCTTTTAGGTGGAAAATGACGTCATGATGTCAAGAAATAAATAGGATGATGTTTGCATAATAGAAAAGAATTATAAATTTTGTGCAATCAATCGATCAAAGTTAGAGAACCCCTTCTTTAAAGCTGTGTATATGCCTTTATCCTTGATCCTACACCAGTGTACCCTCTCCTCTCTCCCTTCCCTCCACACTTCTGACCTTCACCTCTATCCCATCCCGCTCGTTTCCCGTCTGTTTAGGACGGCTGTGCCCGAGTGTTGCTATTTCGAGGAGCAAATAAAGACATCAAGAATTACAACAACCAGACAGCATTCCAGGTAGCCTGCCTTGAGAAATGTTTACTTTTGAAACTTTTGTGTGCCTGTCGGATTTAAAGAATTAAAATAATAAAATAACAATTTCATGATTGTGGTTTTCCAGCACATAATACAATTTAATTTAAAAAAAAAAAAAAGTTTAATCTTGGATACACCTGTAGGTGGCCATCATCGCAGGGAACTTTGACCTGGCTGAGATCATCAAGATCCATAAAACCTCAGACGTAGGTAAGACATACTTTGACCTTCTTTACCTCACTAGAAGCTCTTGTACCATGAGGTATAAAAAGTGGTTCCTATTCCTGTTGAATTGATTGTGCAGATAAAAAACCGTTCAAAACCTTTGGTCCAAGTTTCAGTAATGCAGTTTGTATGAAAATAGAAATGGGGCACCTTTTATCAATATCAAATATAAAAACTCAAACATGTGATTATATGATCAGATCTGTCTTAGCTCATATTTACTGTCTTACTCAGTCGAACTCATGCTTGCAGCTTCGAGTGCTGTGTTTATGGTATCTATTCAATTTAATATCAATGAGCAGGTGCCATTTTTCCCAATGGATTGGATTAAATCTTCAAAAATTGGCTGTATTACATTTGTACTGCTTATATTACATCAGACATTTAATCCAGCCCAGATGCTAAAACATTTAACTGTAATTAAGTTGCTCCATTTAAAGAATAAATGATAGCACTTAATTTAGATAGTCTACTTTAGACAAACCGGCTATAGACTGTCATGAAGCAGCTTATCAACGGATTCTTAACATGTCAACAAATGTCTGTCTGTCTTCTAATAATGGCATATATTTAATCGTTAAAGTATATATTTAAAGTACACTATTAAATGCCTGTAGTCCAGCTATCAATGGGTGAAGTGGGATTTATTAGGCAGCAAGTGAACAGTCAGTTCTTGAAGTTGAGGTGTTGGAAGCAGGAACAGTGGGCAAGGATCTGATTGACTTTGACAAGGGCCAAATTTTGATGGCTAGACGACTGATTTAGAGCATCTCAAAAATGGCAGGTCTTGTGGAGTGTTTCTGGTATGCAGTGGTTAGTACCTAACAAAAGTGGTCCAAGAAAGAACAAACGGTGAACCAGCGACTGGTTCATGGGTGCCCAAGGCTCATTGATGTGCATAGGGAGTGAAGGCTAGCCTGTCTGGCTTGATACTACAGAAGAGATACTGTAGCACAAATTGCTGAAACAGTCAATGCTAGCTATGATAGAAACGGGTCAGAACACAGTGCATTGCAGTTTGCTCTGTATGGGGCTGCGTAGCTGCAGACTGGTCAGAGTGTCAAGTGCTGACTTCTGTCCGCCACAGGAAGTGCCTACACATTTGGTATCAGAATTGCAACGCAAAATTTGAAGAAGAAAAAAAAGAAGCCACAGCAAAATCAAGCATTTTTGGATGCAACAATCACAAAAAAACTGCACAGAGATGTTGTTATATAAAATAAACATCTGACCAATTAGATATGAGAACTAAACGTTGCTGTTGTTCAGACTCAGTTGATGGGCTGCATTTAGAAAGTCTATCAATGATTTGTTGACTGTTCGTAAAGTCTCGAAAATGGATTAAAGAAAGTTTTACAGAATAACCTAATGTACGTACTTTGTTTAATCTCTGCTTCAATAATGTATCAGACATTATACCATCATTATACCGCGTCTATAATCTGTGTGTGTTCTCACTGTAAATCTCACTTCTCCTCCATGTGATCTTAATGTAATCTGTGGGTCATCTGTTTGTAATCTCTATATGGTCTGTTTGTGTGTGTGCGTGCGTGTGTGTGTGTGTGTGTGTGTGTGTGTGTGTGTAATGACATGTGTTTTCTGTGTATTCTCTGTATCCTGAAGATTTCTCTGCTCAGTCTCTGGGTTGTCCATGAATCTTTTCTGTAACACCTGTTCAATCCCTTTGCACAAATTTTATTTATTTATTTTTTACAATTTCTTGACTACTAAAAAGGGCATCATTCTTAATGTCTTGAGACGTTTTTATATTGAAGTTAATATCATTTACTTCAAATGACTGAAGGGTGAAATCGTGAACCAGTCAAGGCATGTTTGAACAATGCCCAGATGTGTCATAAACCTGTCATAGTTGTTGACGTGTGTGTGCGTGTTGTAAAAGTGTGTTACCTGCATGCTTGCCATCTCTGCTAAATGTCTGCCGGAAACCTCAGAGAATACACAGACGTTCGACTCTGTGTATGCGTACATGACCATGAGTCGATGGTGTGTATGTGTGTGAGACTGTCTCTCTGTTGCAGTGCCTTTCAGGGAGAGCCCCTCATACTCGACTCGGCGCCGTGGGGTGTGTATGTCACCGCGCCGCTCCCTGATGCGTTCGGCCAGCGATAACGCACTGGACGAGAGTCTGCCCGCACCCTCGCCAGCCCCTTCACTACACAGCCTGCCCCCGCTGGAGCCTGATAACACCGTCCCGAGCCCACATAGCCCACAGGGGGGACACACACGCAGCCTCAGGAGACACACCCGTGGCCATCTCAGGTACTCTTCATCAGGGGTTATCAAATGTTTGGCCCCTTTAACTGGAAAAAAGTATTCAAATATTAGTGTCAATATTTCAATGTGTACAATAATACAGTATTTTGTATATTTATTGGAGCTGTAGAGCTTTTTAAGAAGAATAAGAAGCCTTTATTTATCACATATACATTACAGCACCGTGAAATTCTTTTTACGCATATCCCAGCTTGTTAAGATGTGCTCCTGGAGTAGAGAGGGTTAAGGGCCTTGCTCAAGGGCCCAACAATGGCAGCTTTGCAGTGCTGGGTTCAGTGCTTTATATGTAAGTTTTAACAGAGGGCATGGAGTCGATTCAGGGGATTCAGACTTTTCAGTGTTTTCATTGCAGTTGCATTTCAATGCAACTGCAATGAAAGGCAACAAATTGTCCCTGTAAACCAATCAAGCAGGTGCAGATTCATTTCTCACAAATGCACCAAAGTGCAAAAACAAAATGCAGCTCTCTATTATCGCATGGTGGCTTAGCGGTCAGCACGTTCGCCTCACACCTCCAGGGTTGGGGGTTCGATTCCCACCATGGCCCTGTGTGTGCGGAGTTTGCATGTTCTCCCCATGCTGCAGGGGTTTCCTCCGGGTACTCCGGTTTCCTCCCCTAGTCCAAAGACATGCATGGTAGGCTGATTGGCGTGTCTAAAGTGTCCGTAGTGTATGAATGAGTGTGTATGTGATTGTGCCCTGTGATGGATTGGTACCCTGTCCAGGGTGTACCCCGCCTTGTGCCCGATGCTCCCTGGGATAGGCTCCAGGTACACCTTGACCCTGAAAAGGATAAGCGGTATAGAAGATGGACGGATGGACATCTCTATTATGAATTGTGTAGAGTTAATGAATTGGTGCCAAATTTATTCCCACCTCACATCATTTCACTGTTACAAGCTTTTAAGGATCTTTAAAATCTACTGCAATGTAATTCATGATTTCAGGCAAGCATCTGTTAGGGTGTTTGGATAACCTTTGGATAAAGGCTGCAGTTCTGATACATCATGTGTGTGTGTGTGTGTATTTGTGTGTGTGTGTGTATGTGTGTGTTGCAGCCCTGGCAGTCCTGTACAGAGGGATCCCAGTCCCCCTGCTGTATCGCGAGGGCCAAAGCGGAGGCTCTACAGCGCGGTGCCTGGCCGTACCTTCATCGCTGTCAGCTCACACACTCCGCAGGGTGAGGGTGAGATCACACTCAACCGCGGGGAGAGGGTCAAAGGTCAGTCTGTCTTACAGTATGTTAGGGGCATCTGTATCTATATACAGTGTTCCAAAACAGGTTGCCAGTGTAATAATGAAATATACTGCATATAAAACCCCAAACAGCTACAACAGGATTAGAGTTATTCTGTAAATTGCATAGATTTACTGAAAACCTAATGAAAGTGCATAATGTAACTTACTAGTGTAACAATAATTTGCTTATATACAGCTTTATTATTATAAGCAGGGCAGTCATTGAGTGGCTCAATGGTTACAGCTGGGTTTTTAAGGCTGGGTTTTTTTACTTAGCTTTTCCTGCTTCAGGGACGCCGTAGCGTGGCTGCGTTCTGAGCCCAACTTCATTCCAATCTGGTATATGTGAAGAAAATATTTACACATATATATATATATATATATATATATATATATATTGTATATGAAAATGATAATGATAATGATAAATAAGGCTGTATACCTTACTTCATTAACCTATTAAACTTTCAGTACCCAGACTCACATTCCTCACTTTTGTTATTTGTAAAAGCGATTAAATAAAATGTTCAATAACAATAATTCATGTATTTTAAGGGGTTTAATAGGTCACAGGATTTGTTTTTTCTCTGAGATCTGAGTGCAATCTTAATAAAATTGGGGAAACCATATTTGATGACCCGATTTCTCTCCTAGTGCTGAGCATAGGTGAAGGAGGATTCTGGGAAGGCTCCGTTAAAGGACGAACCGGTTGGTTTCCTGCGCACTGCGTAGAGGAGGTTCAGCTGAGACAGTATGACCCACGACTAGGTTAGAACATATATACATACACACATCTACAATAGTATGTCCATATTGCATATTATGCGCTTGGGGGAAAAGTGGAGTTGTAAATGAAATTGGCCAGAATTTAACAAAGATTTTTTTTTTAATGTACTTTTTTTTTTTTTTACTTTAACTTTGATTTTTAAAACTGGCTAAGCATTCAGATATTATTCAGATAAATATTAGCATATCAAATAGTTTCCATTATTGATGTCACGTTAAGTCAATCCCCTTTGGTTTTAAGCTTTTGAAATGTGCATGAAGAAATGTAGAAAAAAAATCTGTGTGGAAAATACTCTTCACATGGTGAAATTTTGCATGTTTCTCAACCAGAAGTTCTGAAATCTGGTAACTTACGAAAGTGAAAAAGGAGAAAATGGCATCTAAAGATTTTAATCGCCATTCTACTGAAAGACACCAGCACACTGACTGTCTAAAAGCAACTGCTATATATTGACTTAAAAATAATAAACACTATGTCTCTATAGCGTTTCTGCAGCCATGTTTTTTAGGCTGGCTCCTAACATGATCTTTGAAAAAATAGTCCACAAGACACAATAATAACTGAATTTACACAAATGAACCAGTTCAGAAGTTTACATGGATGATCCTGGATGGTGTTTTGTGAGAGTTGTTCATGAGTCCCTTGTTTGTCCTGAGCAGTTAAACTGCCCACTGTTCTTCAGAAAAATCCTCCAGGTCCTGCACAATCTTTACTTTTCCAGCATATTCTGCATATTTGACAACTTTCCAGCAGTGTTTATATGATGTTGAGATCCATCTTTTCACACCGAGGACAACTGAGGGACTCATACACGACTGTTACAAAAGTGTAAACATTCACTGAAGAAGCCAACACGATACATTAGGAGCCAGGGGTGTGTAAACTTTTAAACAGGATGATTGGTGAAATTTTTTTTATTATTTTGTCTTCTGGGAAACTGTAAATCAGTCCGTACAGGATTTAGCAGAGTTTTTTGTGATTGTTGCGGTGAAAAATGCTTGAATTTGCTGCGGCTTTTTGCGCAATTCTTGCGGAAAACTACTTGAATTGGGGAAATTGCTGTTGCAAGAAATTTTTTCGCATTGTCTTTCACAGTGATGTTTGTTGGTAAATGACACCTTTTAGCTGTACTCATGTTCGGTGCGTGTGAATCGAAGAGGGCTTTGGCAGAATGAGTGTTGTGATGCCGTCACATGACACGTCTTGGCCCAAATCTGCGGAAAATCTGTGGTAATTCAGAAAAATTGCAAGCTCCTGTAAATATTGCCGGCGTTTCCTTGATTTTGTGTTCATTTCTGCAATCATGAAGTCGCAAAATCCTGGAGGGACTGGTAAATATCTTATGTAGCTTCTGAAAGGCAGTACGAAATAAATAAAAAAATTGATCTTCAAACAAAACCTCAACTGTAGGTTATAGACAGAAAAAACTGTTTGAGTCTAAACCTGATTTTTCATCATTTTTGGCTGCTTGCCAGAATTTAGCCACAGTGATGGATCCGATGGATTTTCCCAGACCACCACACATATACAGTAGTACATGTGGTTGAATTCATGCATTAATTGTTTAACATATACACATATGATTTAGTATTCAATACGTTGTCACACCTGAAATGAATTTGTTTTGCAGAAACAAGAGAAGATCGCACCAAGAGGCTTTTTAGGCATTACACTGTTGGCTCCTATGATAATTTTACCTCCTACAGGTACACATTCTCTTGTTTCACTTCTCTCTCCTCTTCTCTTCCTATATTTTGGTTTGGAACATGTACTATAGTGCAGCCTGCAAACATTTGTAACATAGTAAATATCAGCTAAAAAGCTTGAACACTCATAATTCACTGTACACATACTTGATATTCGGAATCAGTTGGACTCAATTCGGTTGGAATCAGTTACACAGATGTTGTTACACAGAGAACAGAAATACAGTATTTCCGTGAAAGATATCAGAATCTTACGCTTGTGATCGATTTCAGGGATCTTATACTCAGTAGCTAAGCAGAGCTCACGCAGAAATCAAGCATGAAATATCAGATGTCGTCAAATTCATGTCTTAACACTGACCTGTGTCCTCAGTGATTATGTAATTGAAGAGAAAACTGCCACGCTGCAGAAGCGAGACAGTGAGGGATTTGGCTTTGTTCTTCGAGGGGCAAAAGGTAGTGTAAATGTAAATGTATGCTACTCTCAAGGTGCACACACACTTCCATATACACACACATGCCTATTATATGCCAATTGTGTCATGGGTGCATGTGTGTGTGTTCTCTACTACCAGCTGAAACTCCAATTGAAGAATTCACTCCGACTCCTGCGTTTCCTGCGTTGCAATATCTGGAGTCAGTGGATCTGGATGGGGTGGCGTGGAGGGCAGGGCTACGAACTGGAGACTTCCTGATCGAGGTGAGGAGATGTGAGATTTAAAACTGTTTACTGAGCCTGGAAAATTAGTTTGTAAGGGATTTTAGAATAAAAGCAACTGTCTGTGTGACTCAGGTGAACGGGGTCAGCGTGGTAAAAGTGGGCCATCGGCAAGTGGTCTCTCTGATTCGGCAAGGTGGGAGTCGTCTTCTTATGAAAGTGGTGTCAGTGACACGGAAACCTGACACCGGAGATGTTGTTCGCAAAAAGGGTGTGTATCCATATACCACAAAACACCACATATACAGTCATAAGATCATAAGAATCCCACTCTGGAGTGTTACACTGTGTCTCTTTATGTCGCTTTTTTGGTTTGATGGCCTTTCAGCTCCTCCACCACCCAAGAGAGACCCCAGCACAAGCCTAACCCTGCGCTCCAAAAGCATGACCGCAGAGCTAGAAGAGATGGGTAAAACACACACGCACACACACACACACACACACACACACACACACAGGTCTAAAGAATGAGTCTTGAATCTTTTATCATAATCATTAGCATCATTAATAAAACTCTAAGCACTTGAAGGAGCCAATTTGAACTAATTAGCCTATATACAGAGGACACAAGCTTGGCATAATGACAGATTATATATGGGAGGCAACAGATGTCTACATTATAGAAAATTCCCATCATATTGCCATAATTATCACCTCCTGAATGTGGGATTTAAATGGAAGTTCATTAGTACATTATTGCCATCTCATTACAATTAAAATTTAATGGGTTTCCCATTGGAATACGAGATATTAATGGGATCCCTATTCCATTTTTTGCAGTTAATCTTTAATGTATAATAGACATTACATTATATCACCTTATGCGGATCTATAACATCCATAGAATGTGTCCATAAGATGCTTTGGGGTTTATATGCTTTTCATGTGAATCTCACAGGCATTCTGGGCTTTAGGTCCTCTATCCAAATTATAGCAGTCTGGCCTACTACTACTACTATTATTATTATTACGAGGAAGAAGAAGAATATCTGCAGCTGATGAGTTGAATCAGGTGTGATAATTGTGGTAAAATGCTAAAAATCTGTTGTGCTCTGGTCTTAAGAGGGTCAAGGTCAAGTCAAGATCAAATACAAATGAAAGTCAAGATCAGGAGCAAAAGTCGTCAAATTCATTTCAAGGCCAGACATTCAACTAGTTGGCTTCATTCATGTATTATGCCAAACACTATGTTTTTTAGAAGAAGGAATTACTTCTTGTCAAACTTTGACAATAGTGTAATATATGGTAGTGCAAAAAGTGAACCAAGCATCAGTTATTAGTTTCAATGTTCAGTCAGTTAGTTTCAATTGATTCATGTTGATTCATCCCTGCTTCTTACCTACAAGCCTCAAGGAGAAGAAGGGGAGGTAAGCCAAAACATTATGAGACTGATTCAGTGTGCTGGGGGTATTTACTGTGGTGTACTGTGTGATGTTAAATTGTATGTGTACTGTATACATTGTGATCATACACATGTATGGCATTGTATTCCTTATTTTGGACTGTATATATGGCTTGCAATGGCATCAAGGGAATTTCTGTTTGTGCTTAAATGTGTGTTTTGTGAAAAAAGCTTTGTGAAGTGTCTGTTTGTTTCAAAAAGTATGTCTTGAAATTTCTTTGAGTGTGTGTTTACGTGTGTTCCTCACAGAGAAGTTGGATGAGATGCTGAGTTCTCCAAAAGAGCCCGTTGTGGTGATGAGGCAACGGCCTTCAGACCCAGACTCCAGAGCAGCCACTGTGAAACAGAGACCAACCAGCCGACGCATCACACAGGCTGAGATTAGTGTATAATACACACTCATATGCATATCACATTGTTCATATTTATTTCAAATGATCAGATAAATGTAATACTTAATAAATGTAATACTTAATAAACTGTGTGTGTGTGTGTGTGTGTGTGTGTGCGTGTGTGTGTGTGTGTAGTCTCTGTTGGAGAGGCAAGGGATGCAAATAGCTCCTGGAGTGTCTCTTGGGGTGGATAAAAGTCACATACAACTGCATGGGATGACCAGAACCAAATCATTTGGTAAAACTATGAATATAGTTACTGTATGTGGGCACTCATGCACATGATCACATAATTAACCTTCTTGCAGATGTCTTATAGTCTCAAAAATGTTACTTGTCTAGTACAGGAAATTTATTCATGCTTCATATCTGATGAACATAATTCATTTTGTTCAGGTGCACCAGAAGATGAAAGAATATCTGCTTTAATTGGGGAGCATCGCTTTCCAAGAAGCTCCTCAATGACTGACAGCTTCCGACAAGACAGTATCCCACCCCCTCCACAAACTGCACCTCCTCCCCCTCCTACACCATACTTCTTGGAATCAGGTCCTCCCCCATCTTTCTTGCCTCCTCCGCCCCCAACACGTGCAGCCAATCAAACCCGTTCAAGCTTCCGGCCAGGTGCAGAACCCAAGCTTCACGGTCCTGTCACGACGGACCGCCAGAGAAAGGCTCGTTCTATGATTATCCTTCAGGACACCGCCCACCTTCCAGTAGAGCCCGCCCCCATTCCCAGGCCAGCAACACCTACCTCTGGGGCAGCTCCTCCTGAGCGTGGTCGTAGGCGTGGTCAGCCTGTGGAGAACCCATATGCCAACGTGGGCCGCTTGAGTGCAGTCTATACCCCTACCAAGCCCCAGCGCAGGAAGAGTCCACTGGTCAAACAAGGCCAGGTTGAGGAGGGCACAGCTGCCCAGGCTGGTAGGGATCCCTCTCCCTTAGGAGGAGCTCGGATCCCACACGGCAGCCGAGCAGAGCAGTTCCAGCAGCAGGTGCTCTCTGAGAGGGCTAGGATTACACCTCCAGGAGCTCGTCGCAGGACCAGTGTGTTCCTTTCTGTTGAGGGAAGTACCACCGAACCTCAAACCACCCCTTTACTATCCCAGTCACATTCAGTGGATGAGCTGGCTGAGCTGCCACCTCCAGCACCCATGCTTTCTCCTGGTCTGCCACCAGGGGGTTCCACATTTATACATCCACTTACTGGGCGTCCTTTGGACCCCTCCTCTCCATTAGCACTTGCTTTAGCTGCAAGAGAGCGTGCACTCAGTGGCCGTACTACACCCACTCCCACACCCACTCCCTCACCATCACCCACTCAGGGCAGAGCAGTGGAGAGACCAGAGACAGAGGGAGGAGTCACACCACCTGCTGCTCTTGAGGCCTCACCTTCTGATTCCTGGAGGGAAGAGCATGTCAGCATCACGACAGAAACTGCTAGTCAGGTAACAAATGGCAGCCCTGTATCTGGGCGAAGTTTGGAGGAGTCCATGGTGCCACCAACTGTGCAGATCGTCCAACCAGCATTGATTGACACAGAGCACAGCCAACCAGTAGTTCCACCTTCCATGCCTTCACCTGCCCCAACCCTCTCAAACCTGGCAGGGCGGAGCATGACCATGAGTTCAGAGGAGGAAGCAGAGCCCTACACAGTCACCTTGCCCCCCGCGCTTCTCTCATCTAGTGATGAAGAAACCAGGGAGGAGCTCCGCAAGATTGGCATAGTCCCACCTCCTCAACCCTTTGCCAATGGCCTTCTAATAAAGGAAACGCCCAAAGTTACTATCAACATTTCTCCAGGGGCATCTCCAAGGCCTTCTATAGCAAAAATCTCCGGCAAAGCAAGTGACTCCACGGCAGACTCAGGCGTTGAGGACCCCCACATGGAGACCACTAGTACTGTTTCCACAGTCTCCAGCATGTCCACTTTGTCATCAGAGAGCACAGACTCTGCCCACGCCAGCAAGCCACGTTGCGGGGTGGGCCGCGGCCGCCCCGCCCATCTCAGGGACCCACTGCTTAAACAGTCATCAGACAGTGAGCTGCTTCCACACCCAGCCAGCACAGGCCCCGTCCGCCCACGCTACCTGTTCCAAAGACGCTCTAAACTCTGGGGAGAGGAGCCCAGGGCTCAAGTGGGCATAGGTGATGATAGCAGGCCTGCTGCAATGGGGGCAGAGTTGCTAAGTAAAGATACACATTCTCTAGGGGAGGAACCACCAATGGGAGCACTTGACCCTGGCAGAAGGTCACCAGTAGGTGGCGCCAGGTAAGAAGCTACTGTGAGTCTCAACTAATTTCAGACACTTACCCTGAATGGGTCACACACCTGCATGTACCACAGCAAAGTCTTCTCGACTTTTGAGCAACACACCACCACTGAACACAGCTATTAGTGTTATACAGGTTTCGTTTACACACCTCACGTAAGCACATAACACAACCTTATGTGTCTCTATATGTCCTTGCAGATGTGAGGAGAATGGAGAAGAGAGTAAATCGTAGGTTTTTAGCTCTGTGGGTAAAAGACATCTCTTCGTCCAACTAACTTTCACTAAAATTCCTTATTGCATCATTACTTATAGCTGCAGTTATCATGCATGGCTTTTATTAAAATATATTAAAGCCATAAATTGACTAATTCTAAGCTTTCTAAGTTTAAAGCATTGAATATACTGTATACTGTATATTTGTAGCCAGGTAAGCCTTTTGGTAAATCCCTGAGGTAGGTTTTAGCTTCAATCTAATTTCAGAATTTGTTTGTAAATGGGAAACCATAAATAGAACTGCATACTAACTGTTCTGCTTACAGCACTAACTGTATACTGTCTTCGTATAAAGATATTATACTGTCAAAAGTAATGTCTTTTCCTGCACTTGTGACTTACTTCAGGATTTTGGTTTCATTATTTAACTTGCCCTCCCAAACCCCTGTTTCTACCTGTCAGACTCTTCAGCAGCCTTGGTGAGCTCCACACCATCTCACAAAGGAACTATGGCACCACTTTCACCATCCGCCCAGGCAGCCGCTACCCAGTAACCCGCAGGACACCCAGCCCGGGGGCCACTCCAGAGCGAAGTGAGCCTCTAGGGCCAATGCGTGCATTTGGTCCCCACCATCACCACCATCACCACCATACCATCCTCAAGTCCTCCAGCCTGAGCCTCCCCCAGGAGCCCAAGGAGGTGCGCTTTGTCATGCGGAGTGCCAGTGCTCGTGCCCGCAGCCGCTCCCCTTCCCCTTCACCCTGTGCCTCCCCCTGCCCCTCACCGGTCCTGGGCACTCCACTTCTGGCCCTGCGGCCCTTCAGACAGCGCCCTCTTGCACTGTGGAGCAAGTATGATGTAGGCGAGTGGTTAGAGAGTGTTGGACTAGGGGAGCATCGTACCCGCTTCATAGAGCATGAAATTGAAGGTGCGCATCTACCTGCGCTCACCAAGGACGACTTAGCTGAATTGGGGGTGACACGGGTGGGGCACCGGATGAACATTGAGCGTGCACTCAAACAGCTGTTGGAGAGCTCAGGAGCTTAATAAATTCTAGAGAATAGAGTTAAATAAAGCCCTTGCCAAATTGTACCACAATTACTTGCAGGCCAATAGCCAAACTGGCTAAATGATTCCTCAGCCTCGCACAGGCCCTCCCTCATGACTAATCCACTTGATTAAACACATCCAAGCACAATCCCAAAGCGTAAGACCTTTACGCAATTTAGTCACAATTGGTGTATAGTCTGTAGACCTGTTGTGCTGTGTTTGAAAATGATTTGATTGATGGGCCACATGCCCAAGACGGGATCCATCTAGTCAGTGGGCTGGACTGGCATGGCTGCTTTATTGCAAAGAGAAGAAGTAAGGCTCTCAGTAATTCACTGTTGGAAGCAAAAAAAAAAAAACAAAAAAAAAAAACAACACTTATACCTTTTAAAGCCAATGCTTCCAAGTGCCCAGGGTTTACAATTCATGATATTTATTCAGTCTTTTAGTCCAAAATGCCTTGCAGGAAACTTAGAATTTCATACAACAATATACTGGATGGGGCTTGTAAGTGTACAAGTGACAATCTCCCCTTAAAGGTGCACTATGTGGATACAAATTCTAAGCAAACTTTTGCTTTTTCAAATAGGCCATAATTAATAATATGAGCTAATCTTTGTGTGGATGTTTGAATTGTTTCCACTATTACTTATCATTTAATCTGTCTGTGATTTTTGTAATACTATACTCATGTATTTGTAGCATCAATGAATTCATTTGATAAGGAAATAAAGGAATAAAGGCACAGAATAGCAAAATGTTCATGAAGATGTTGAAGCTAAAAATGTCAGTGATCATCAATTTTCAGTGATTTATGATGATGATCAGTGTAACAATCCAGCATAATGCACCTTTAACCCTGAAACAACATTTCATAATACAAGTGTGGCCTTGAGATAGTACTGCCGCCATCTAAATTTGATAAAGAAGAGTATTTTCAGGAATACAGTCAGTTTTATATGTATATGATATATATGGGCATACATATTCAAACAAAAGAATGTATGAGTGTTAAATGAAATATGAGTCTTATGCCCTGTGTGTGTTTATTTTATCATATTTTATCTTTGTTTCGTTAAATATGAATTAATAGCATAAGCCCAATCATAGTTACTATCTCCCCCATAGTATTCCTCGTGATTTCTTAGATCGAAAATATTTGCAGTAAAGAAAACCTTTCGTAAACTTAGGAAATGAGTTGAAACACCGCTTATTAGTTTTTGTCATTTATGAATAAATGTGAGGTGAGATTGTATATTGAGTATTTATTTTCAATTAGAGAGGCACTTAAATACTATGGGGAGTTGGTAGCAGTTTTGTTACCTTTTTGTGTTCTGGATGGATTAACAAGGTGTGATGGTTTAATGCCGATTTGTAAAATTATTTGATTAATAGTTTATTCTTTTGTGTAATTGGGAATTGTTATAAAACTGGCTTTGGTTGAGTGAAAAGTTTATGATACTTAAGGGCTTACAATCATGCTAATCGTGTTTATGATGCACATGTGGACTGACACGATTGTACACTTTTCAAACGAAAGATGCTCGTATGTGTCACTGATCAATAAACATCTAAGAGGCAGTTTTTTAAATAAATTACAAGAGCCATAAAAATACCAACAAGCCGACATGCAAGCTTTCAAGTACAAATTCTGATAATAGTAAAAAGGCTTTCATTGTAATGCTGTGGAAACATCTGGGGCCTAAGCTGCCCTAAACACTGCCTTTGATGATGTCCAAACCTAGCACATTAATGCGCTTTAAATTTAAATCCAGTCTTTTTACAATAACCAAAGTAATTGAACATTTCAATAGTGGCTCTGTAACCAGATCCATTTAATCATAATCTTAAACGCGAGTTAAATTTCACGTCTATCTGTCGCCAGAAATCTACCACGTAACTCAAGCGACTCACACTTGCCTCTCATCCAGATGATACATTTGCACAAAGTGGAGGGTGCTACTTTTTATAAGCCATTTGCATAGAACACTGCTGTTCTCCCTTGCGCTCTCGCTCTTTCTCTCTCTCTCTCTCCTGTCCTCTCTCTTCCTATCAGATGCACAAACACATCCCACTCAAGCACAGAATGATACACAGCTTCATCGACGGTTGACAGCACCCAGTATGCAGCTGGCAGTCTCAGTATGGATGTAATATCCATCAGGGTATAACAGGTCTTGAGCGTGTAAGAGCTGTTGAGTTGCTAAAGCAATGAACTACTATGATGACTGGTCAGTGTGTGGCACCCACTCACTCAATTTAGGAACTACAAGGACCTCTTCCTTTGACGTTTTGATGTTTTTATTTTTTATGTATTTGTTGTTGAATTCAATTCAGTAATTTGAAGTACGAAGTCTGACCATGTATGCTTTCAAAAGAATATTGTACCCAAATAATAAGTTGACATATTTATAAATTTATTGCTCATGGCTATGAGAGTGAATCTGGCACTTGATTGGTCCTGGATGAAATGAAATGAAATGTAATGAAAGAGCCTGGCCATTTCTGTGTTGTGTTCATCCACCTTTATGCTTCGAGTCCCGGACTGCCACGAAACTGCACTTGACATCACTTGATGTTTAGCCAATAAGCTGAATCTAAACAATTAGATGGAAACAAACACGGTGCAGTGTTATGGACATCCGAATATGTGGAAGATACTCTAAAGCAATTACAAAACAAAAAGCAAATTCAATGTTGATTATTCTGTCTGTGTAGTTTATCATGTGAGGTTTAAAAGGTGTTGAGAGATCAGGAATTTTCACTCGAATACAGTTTTACCTAGATGCAGATGTAAGCATAAGGAAAACATCACAGCCTTCCAAAAATTCTCAGTTTCTATCCGTGTGGAAGGTGTTTAAGTTTAAAACGTAACCACATGCCTTGTATGACAGTGTTTTTGATAAAGGAAACATGATGAAACCTTGGTGACAAGTCTGAATGCATTACCCCTTCATCTGAAAGAAAACAAAACACAGATTCAAGCAAAAGGATGTCTATGATGATGCAGGATGAGTCACTGCTTATGCTGTTCTGGTCACATATTTAAGCATTTCAGCCAATGACTGATGAGTGGGTCATACTCAGAGAAATCAGCAGTATTAGAGCAATTCTCAAACCTATAATAGTCTGTACAGTTTGGTTTATATTCCGCTCAGATATGGGTTGTTTTTACACTGACATTTTACATTTACATTTATTCATTTAGCAGACACATTTATCCAAAGCGACTTACAAATGACTTACAGATGTTTCTACTATTATAGTCATTGAGTAAGGCTGCTACCCACTGTAATCTAATAAATTGTGTCAGTTTTTGAAAACCCTTTATACATGCATGTAATTTAGCCACAGGTAAACTAGTATGTAAGTCTGACAACCCTCAAAAGTCAATCTAGATTTAAAGATTCAACTGAAAGACACCAACTCACTGAGTGTCTAAAATCAACTGCTGTATGTAAAGAATAAATCACTCATGGCTGTGCTGTTATAGGAAAATAATCCACGACTCGACGAGTGATGTGATGCAGCCCGTAGTTGATTTTCCTATAACAGCGTTTTATTCCTCTTATACCAAATAAACTTAACACTAATTACAATTTAGTAATGAATGACATGCCAGAAATATTACATTCACACACTCATTCACACCCAGGGGCAATTGTTTTTATATGTGTATGATATATATGGGCGTACATATTATGCGCTGTTTGTGTTTATTTTATCATATTTTATCTTTGTTACATTAAATATGAATTAATTAATCTCCCCCATAGTATTCCTAGTATTCCAGTCATTCACACCTAAGGGCAATTTTAGTGTAGACATTCCACCTACCAGCATGTTTTTGGGAAGAGACCAGAGAACCCACAGAAAACCCACATGGACACAGGGAGACCATGACTGTTACGAAGCGCTGACGGAGACAAGCACGGGCGAGCGGAGAGATGGCGTGTGACTGAACACAGGACGAGAATCGACTCGGGACCGAGCAGGTAAGCTGTATATCAGGGACGTAGGCAAAAGCGTAGTGAGGGACGAGCGTGAAATCGAGCACAAGGGAAAACACTTATAATGAAACCGGCTTGGTAATCAAACAGAGACAAGGCTGCTGAGCGGTTACTTCGCAAGCGGCTCATGCTAGGGAGGCCCTTATATAACCTTAGGTGTGTACAGGTGTTCGTAATCAGAACTCCGGCGAACTCGAGTGCGGGTATGACTGGGAAGTGTACTCCTCCCCCGCCACGTCCCTGGGCGGCACTACACTTTGTGAGCTGCCGCGCCGATTTCGCCGTGTCGTAACAGAGCCCCCCCCCCCCCAAAGGGCTCACTCCGGGAGCCGAAGTTCTCTGAGGCCTCCCCCCACTCCGGGGGGCCGGCTTGTCTGGATGAGCCGCATGGAAGTCCTTACGCAGGCCTGCGTCCAGAATGTCTCGGGCTGGGACCCAGCACTGTTCCTCTGGTCCATACCCCTCCCAGTCTACCAGATACTGAAGTCCCCCTCTCCTCCGTCTGGAGTCTAGAATGTCGCGGACGCGGTAGGCTGGGCGGCCTTCTATCTCCAATGGTTCCAGTGGGGAATCCTCCGGCACCGCTGTGGCCAAGGGGCCTGAGATCACCGGTTTGAGAAGTGAGACGTGGAAAGACGGGGCGATGCAACTGTGTCTCGGAAGGTCCAGATGATACGTGACTTCATTAATTTGCCTCAGTATTCGGAAGGGCCCGATATACTTCGGTTGAAGTTTTGTGCCCGTGAGGGGTCTCAGATCTCTTGTGGAGAGCCACACACGGTCCCCGGGTCGATAATTAGGGTGAGCCCTCCGGCGTCGGTCGGCCTTTCGTTTAGCGATGTGGGATGCCTGCACCAGCTGTTCAACCACTCATCCACTGCTGGCGAGTCCGTGTGGGACGCGTTCCAGGGGAATAATGGCGGTTGGTAACCCAAGACACACTGGAACGGGGTGAGCTGGGTGGCGGAATGCTGTAGCGAGTTCTGGGCGTATTCCGCCCATGGAAGGTACTGACTCCAGTCCCCTGGGTTGGCAGAGCAGTAAGTCCGAAGGAACCGTATGACTTCCTGGTTGGCCCGTTCTGCCTGTCCGTTGGCCTGGGGGTGGTAACCGGACGTGAGATTAATGGCGACCCCCATCTTCCTCATAAAGCTGGCCCAAACCCGCGATGTGAACTGTGGCCCCCTATCAGTCACAATCTCCTCGGGGATGCCAAAGTAGCGAAAGACGTGTTGAAACAGGAGTTCTGCTGTGGTGAAGGCAGATGGGATGGCTGGTAATGGAATTAAGTGCAGGGACTTCGAGAACCGATCTACGACCACCAGTATCGCGGAGTTCCCCTGCAACTTTGGCAGGTCGGTTATGAAATCAAGGGCCAGATGGGACCACGGACGTTCAGGTATGGGTAAGGGCACCAACTTCCCAGCCGGGAGCACACGTGGGCCTTTGGACTGAGCGCAAGAGGAACACGAGGATACGATGCGCTGAACCTCTCTGGGCATGTTGGGCCACCAGTACTTCTCGGCCAGCAGTTGGTAAGTGTGGCGGGCCCCCGGGTGGCCCGTGGCCAAAGTCGTGTGGGCCCAGGTGATGAGTTCAAGACGGTACCGCTTGGGCACGAACTGCTTGTCAGGAGGACAGCCTGCTGGGATTCTTGCGCTGGGAATACGGGCTAAGTTCTGTGCTAGGGGCCACTCCAAGGCGCCCACTATGCAGGAGGGAGGCACAATGTAACTCTCTTGCTCCGTCGGCCGGTCTGGGGCATAAATGCGAGACAGGGCGTCGGCCTTTGTATTCTTTGAACCAGGTCGGTAAGACAAGGTGAACTGGAACCTGGAGAAGAATAAGGACCAACGGGCTTGGCGAGGAGTGAGCCGTTTGGCGGTTCATAGATATTCCAAATTCTTATGGTCCGTGAAGATAACAAATGGGTGTACTGCCCCCTCCAACCAGTGTCTCCACTCTTCAAGGGCCAGCTTGATGGCCAGAAGTTCACGGTTCCCCACATCATAGTTGCGCTCTGCTGGCGACAACTTCCGGGAAAAAAAGGCCACAGGGTGTAACTTGGGACTCTCGCCAAACCTTTGCGATAGAATTGCTCCCACTCCCACCTCCGACGCGTCGACCTCCACGACAAACGGCCTGGAGGAATCCGGGTGTCTGAGAATGGGAGCTGTGGTGAAGGCCCGCTTAAGTCTCTCCAGGGCCTCCTGGGCAGCTGGGGTCCACAGCAGTCGCCTGGGCTTACCTCTCAGGAGCGACGTCAGGGGTTGCGCTACTTTACTGAAGTCTCTAATGAATCTTCGGTAAAAATTTGCAAAGCCAAGGAAACGCTGCAACTCCCTGATGGTTCGCGGAGTGGGCCACTCCACGACCGCCCGAATCTTATGCTGGTCCATGGCAACTCCCCTTGGGCTAATGATATACTCCAGGAAAGAGATTGTGTGCTGGTGGAATTCGCACTTCTCAGCCATTACGTACAGCTGGTACTGCAGGAGGTGTTGCAGTACGTGCCGGACATGCTGGACATGTTCCTCCAGGGAGGTCAAATAAATCAGGATGTCGTCAATGTAGGCGATGACATACTTTCCTAGCATGTCCCTCAGAGCGTCGTTGATCAAGTTCTGGAACATGGAGGGGGCGTTAGCAAGCCCATACGGCATGACCAGGTACTCATAATGTCCAGACGTGGTGCTGAAGGCCGTTTTCCACTCGTCCCCTTCCCTAATACGAATTAAGTTATAAGCGCTGCGGAGGTCCAGCTTAGTGAAGAGGGTGGCGGACCGTAACTGTTCCAAGGCTGAGGGGACGAGAGGCAGCGGATATCGGTACTTAACGGTCACTTGGTTGAGGGCCCGATAATCAATGCATGGTCGGAGGCCCCCTCCTTTCTTCTCCACAAAGAAGAACCCGGCAGACGCAGGGGATGTGGACGGTCGGATGTACCCCTGCCGGAGAGCCTCCTGAATGTACTCCTCCATGGCCAGCTGCTCCGCTTGGGAGAGTGGGTAAACACGGCCCCGAGGTAGGCTGGCCCCAGGGAGGAGGTCAATGGCACAGTCGTAGGACCTATGAGGCGGGAGACAACTGGCCTTCTCCTTGCTGAAGGCCTCAAGGAGGTCGTGGTACTCGGGGGGGAATTTTAACTGAGGCAGGCGACAGGGGACTCTCCACAGTCGTGGTGGCCAAAGGGACCGTGGGGCCCCTCAAACAATTCTGCAAGCAATACGGGGACCATTGGGTGAGTTGCTTGTCAGTCCAGGAGATTTGGGGGTTGTGCAGTTCCAGCCAGGGGAGTCCGAGTATAACGGGGTGTCTGGTGGAGACCGTGAGGTAAAGGACCAGAGTTTCGTGGTGAAGGGCGCTAACTTGAAGGCAGACAGGGTGTGTGCTGTGAGATATTACGCCTCCCCTTATAGGCGACCCATCAATGGATTGGAGCTCACGAGGACGGAGGAGGGGACGTATGGGAAGGCCGAGCTCCTGCGCCGTCTTCTCATCTATGAAGTTCTCCGCTGCTCCGGAGTCGGTGAGTGCTGAAAGAACAAAAGAACGGCCTGAATGTTCTATCACGACAGGTACAGAAAATACGTGAGACCTACAAGACTGGTTAGGACTCACTCAGCGTTGGTGGATGCGGAAACGCTCAGTCGCGAGACTTCGGCACGCAACGCGGATAACTCATCCCGGTACACCGCTAGCGCGCGGTTTTGTTCCAGGACGAGACGTTCCCAATCCGAGGCGCCCGCTGCCTCCATAGTACGGCGAAGTAATCTGTTACGAAGCGCTAACGGAGACAAGCGCGGGCGAGCGGAGAGATGGCGTGTGACTGAACACAGGACGAGAATCGACTCGGGACCGAGCAGGTAAGCTGTATATCAGGGACGTAGGCAAAAGCGTAGTGAGGGACGAGCATGAAATCGAGCACCAGGGAAAACACTTATAATGAAACCGGCTTGGTAATCAAACAGAGACGAGGCTGCTGAGCGGTTACTTCGCAAGCGGCTCATGCTAGGGAGGCCCTTATATAACCTTAGGTGTGTACAGGTGTTCGTAATCAGAACTCCGGCGAACTCGAGCGCGGGTATGACTGGGAAGTGTAGTCCTCCTCCGCCATGTCCCTGGGCGGCACTACACTTTGTGAGCTGCCGCGCCGATTTCGCCGTGTCGTAACAATGACAAACTTTGCATAGAGAGTAACCTGAGCTCAGGATCCTGGAGTTGTGATTTGGCAACTCTACCTGTGCCACCCATGAGGAATACAGTGTTCTGTATTGCTTTAAATGAAACACTGATGATGGTTTGGAGATGGACTGTGTCATGCTCAACTGAAACCAGGCTCAGAAACACACTCAGACCAGTGACATGGCAAAAATATCATAATACTTCAGGATAATTTAGTTACACATTATATGTATGATAATACTGAGGGACATCATGGTGACGCAACGGTTCAAGTTGCCGCCTCAGAGTTCCTGAGATCCTCTGGGACCCCAACCTCGATAACATGCTTACTGAAGATGAATGATGAATGAATGTATTCCACATAATAAGCCAATGCCACCTCTACATTTAGAGAACATTTAAACTCTCCAGAATTTCACATACTCTCCAGTGTCACTGAAGGTTGTGTCCTATCAACGTGAGCTTGAGAGAAAGATTTCTTAGTTTCTTTCTACCCCTGTAAATATAAGTAATGCTAATAAAGTGTTCAGAGCATGATTAAGACAACTGGGTAAAAATAAGAGCATTATATCAGTCAGTTCTTGGCTGGGCTTATACTATTTGGTTGTTAGTAAAAACTCCTTTTTGACTTCATTCCAGCTTTCACATATTTAGCACTTTGAAAGAGTCAAGAGCTGTGGCCAGGAAGCTAATGTGGCTCAACCATTAAAGGTATTGTGTCGAGCCTCATCTTAGTTTCCTGTTCATAATTGCATTTTATGCCTGAAGATTTGCATAGAAGATAAATAGTGTTTACAAAACCAATAAGTAGGCATTGAGTAAATTCACCTTACTCACTAAAAAGTATTTCAGAATGAATACATAACTTGTGGAATTTGCTTTCTTTTTGAAGCATTGACCACTCACTCACTTGAAGAAATAAATCAAGGTTCAAGCTCTTTTTTCCTCTGTGTAAACTTTAGCTTGGTGTAAACCTTATTTCTTCACTATGTGTAGTTAGTAGAAGTATTAGTATAATACCGTTCCCCTTTTTTCTGTAAATCAGGAAAATTATGACAAATAGGAAACATCTGGTGGATAGCATGGGTGTTGACCTCTAGCCCCCCAAACTGTCTAAACCATAGGATGCATCTTCTATTCTATACCGTAGACATTAGAGGTTGAATAGACTGGTTAACAAATACATTCACTAGACACTGCTGTGGGGATGTGAGTTAGATGGTAAAGAAAGCAGTTAATGTGTTATGTTACTCTGAAAATATTTCAGACTAGATTATGCCAATTCTACAGTCAGCTGCACAAGACTACCCTGGGAAAACTGATTATTTTTTTTTTTTTTTTAGCATTTTCCTTGCTTTAATGAACCTTTAACACTTTGTATCACTTTGTATGAAGTGGAGAGGTTTGTTTTTAATCTCACTCCCACCCGCTCCCAAAGGAATTCCTCCTGCAGTTATTTTTGTTGCGCTTTAAAGCTAAATAAAACCCTTTGCGCTTTGGCAGAGTGAATTCCGTTGTAACCAGGTCTGTGTGATAGAGCACTCTTGGAGCCACAGGTTCCACTTCACTATCCAATCCCACTCAGCTAATTTAGAGTCAGATTATTGGAGCATGTCGGGCCAAAGAGGTTGATCCAGACCCGTTTTTGGATGCTACTGACATCAGAGTTGAAAATGGCGGAAAACCTCCCAGACACTGGGACACATCATATCTTCCATCCATCATTAAGCTACAAGGAGTTTCCACACAATGCTGTGCACTCAGTTTCAGAATCAACTATTTCAGCATGTTTACTTCGCACCTCCAGGGTTGGGGGTTCGATTCCTGCCTCCAACCTGTGTGCGTGGAGTTTGCATGTTCTCCCTGTGCTTTGTGGGTTTCCTCCCAGAGTCCAGAGGCATGCATTGCAGGCTGAGTGGCATTTCCAAATTGTCCATAGTGTGTAAATGTGTGTGTGATTGTACCCTGTGATGGTTGGCACCCCATCCAGGGTGTCCCACACCTTGTGCCCTGAGTTCCCTGGGATAGGCTCCAGGCTCCAGGCAACCCTGTGTAGGATAAGTGGTATGGAAAATGGATGAATAGTATAATAGGATACACTGATCTATTATTTTGCATTTTCTGCACTTTTTTTTTTTACTTAGTAGCCGAAACAAGCATTGAAGCTGTAAATGTAATCTGTAGCCTGTGTTAGGCTGTTAACTGAAATGTGGTTCGAAGGCAATCATTGTTGAATAATAAAAGAGCTTAAATTTAGCAATATCCAAACAGTTTTTGGTTTAACTATTGTGGCCATTTATAATATCAATTTCTCTGTCCAATTACTCAACTTAGTTTCTTAAGTTAAATTAAGTAAACTTTAAATTCATTAAATCATATAAAAAAGCAAGCAAATACCAAAGGAAAAAAAAATTGTTTTATTTCAACTTAAATATTTTCATTTGAAAATACAATACGCACAGTCAAGAAAATTCTGTGAAATTATTTGGCAAATTTTACTTCCGAAAGATGTGGTCTTCTGAGCTATCGGTGTGAGGAAACTTGTCCGTAAACATGTTATTCTAAAAGTGCAGCGTTACAAAGTTTCTCTTTTTGGCATTGTAGCTGAAAAAAAATTATATATATATATATATATATATATATATATATATATATATATATACATACACACACACACATACACACACGCAGGGAGGGAAATAAGTATCAACAATTGTTTCAGTAAATGTATTTCCAATGAGGCTATTCACATGAAATGTTCACTAGACATCAGTATTGTACCATTGTATATATAAATAAAATAAATTTCAAATTTCTATAAATCAATGCCAATATCATAAAAGATGCACTTCAACATTTCAAATGAACCACTTGCTAGTGGAACAGTAGTAGAACAATTGGGAGGAACGTTTTACTGTTAGCTGATTTGTCAAAGATTGAATTTTGGGTGTCCGCTTACCTCCCAGGTTTAGCATTACCTGCTGAATAAAGTGGAAACTATGAAAAGTTTTTCATACACTTAGGATAGTTCAAGTACAGGACATAAATCAGTCCGAAAAGAACACAGAAGGCCTGAGGCAGGTCGACCAGTTCATCCATCACCAAACTACCTTCAAGATGATGCTCACTTTGAATGGGTTTAGCTGAGGACTTTCTGATTAGCAGCAGAGGATCCCCACTGGAGTTTGATTGTACAAGTCCTTGTCAGTTACATCCCAACAGAAAAAGAAACAGATTGACGAAAAAATGTCCGCTTAACTCGCCAGGAGAAACAAGCGGGAGAAAATGTCCAGAAGTGTTTAAAACAATGTTTTTCACTGTTAAAAATTAACAGATGAAAAAATGTCCCCTGAACTCGCCTGGTTCAAGTTCAAGCGGGAGAAAACGTCCAAAATTGTTTCAAACTATATTTTTATATTCGTAAAAAAATTTAATAAAAACACCTAAAACTGTATACAGTACCATAATGAAGACCAACTGTATGTCGATATGTGAAATTCTGGAGGGAACGTTGGACTGCGTGGCGTGGTGACGTAATAACATGTGACGTTAATCGCTCTATGTTCTATAACATGTAAAACAGGTACATGAAAGGAATATTCTAAAAGCGACTCATGTAAACACCTTAATCACAATATTGTCTTATTCAGAATAAGGTCAATAATTAGATTACTGCTGTCCATGTAAACGTAGTCATTAACTGGATGTAAAATATACTATTCTACAAATATATTTTTATGTGCAATATATAATTTATTTGTCAATCCATCTTCAACTAAAATCTTTCAACGGTGTACTGGCCCTTTAATTCAGCGGGGGGCGTGGGTGCGGGGGATTTGACTCTTCAGTGAAACTTCTGCGTTGTAGAATTTACTTCCGATGTAAAAATTTTTAGCGGTGCAGAGATTACAGAGATTACAAACTGCAGTTTTGTCATCATTCCACACAAGAGACATCATCTTTACACACAGCACAAAATTGATGTGTTTTCCCGCCCTCTTTTGATTGACAGGATATAATTGGCCCAATCATCGGATGTTTTTAAACTATTAGTCGATATCGGGAAAAACAGCCTTTATCGGCCGATACCGATTATCAGCCGATACATCAGTGCACCTCTAGTTTACACACTTGTACACACTATTGCCAATCAAAACTCTGATACAACTTTCATGAGTAGACTAACATTTCTCTTACACAAACATTCTAGGCTTATGTTAGTCTGCAAAAACAGACTATGTGGTAAATGAAATAGTTAATTACGTTCATATAAATCAGGGTAGTGATGTAATCGGAAGAATTTGCGTAAAACCGTATAAAGCAGAGGAACAGGAGCAAGTGGTTGTCATAGTTAATGTGTAACAGGCAGGTTGGCCTGAGAGTGCCGGACGATTGGATTACAGGCTGTGAGTATTAAACACACTTCTGAACTTGGGGAGTTCACAGCACTGCAGTCAGTGTGCATATTTGTCTAACTGTAACAGGTAGGTCTTCCTGGAATTCTTTTTTTTGCTCAGTTTGAAGCTGTTTTTTTGTTTTGTTTTGATTTTCTTCAGATAATTAATCTACTAATCTATTTACCTAAATGAGGAAGATTATATTTTTGATGGATTATTTCAGTTTGGTTACTG
The DNA here is from genome assembly GCF_023375685.1 of Ictalurus furcatus. NCBI lineage: Eukaryota > Metazoa > Chordata > Actinopteri > Siluriformes > Ictaluridae > Ictalurus > Ictalurus furcatus. The sequence continues at coordinate 19,874,379 of NC_071273.1, forward strand.
TGATCATTCCAAAGTGTGTGATTATTTGCTACACAGAAAAATTCCCGGTATTGTACTAGAGAGAGATAGTTTGTATATATTGTAACCTTAGTTTTGACAGGTATAGGTCAAAGGTCAAAAAGATACACATTCTAACTCTCTATATCTAGATCAAAGGTCATGATCATAAAAATATTTATAGTTATGTTAAATCTGGATCACATACATTCGTGACACAAACGTTACCATACATGGTACGGCCATGTGTTTTCCACCCCACACACGTTGCACACATGTTCTTTCTAACACTCTGTGGTAGGTCATAAAAAAATATATAGTTATGTTAAATCTGGATCACATCCATTCGTGACCATACCTGGTACGGCTATATGTTTTCCACCCCACACACGTTGCACACATGGTCTTTCTAACACTCTGAGGTAGGTCATAAAAATATATATAGTTATGTTAAATCTGGATCACATCCATTCGTGACCATACATGGTACGGCCATGTGTTTTCCACCCCACACACGTTGCACACATGTTCTTTCTAACACTCTGTGGTAGGTCATAAAAATATATATAGTTATGTTAAATCTGGATCACATCCATTCGTGACCATACCTGGTACGGCCATGTGTTTTCCACCCCACACACGTTGCACACATGTTCTTTCTAACACTCTGTGGTAGGTCATAAAAATATATATAGTTATGTTAAATCTGGATCACATACATTCGTGACACAAACGTTACCATACCTGGTACGGCCATGTGTATTCCACCCACACACGTTGCACACATGTTCTTTCTAACACTCTGAGGTAGGTCATAAAAATATATATAGTTATGTTAAATCGGGTTCCCATCTATTCCTGACACAAACGTTACTAGTTATGTTAAATCGGGATCCCATCCATTCCTGACACAAATGCTACTATACATGGAATGGCCATGTGTATTACACACAGACATCCAAACAAAAATATGACACACACAAACACACTTTATTTTCACATTATTTAAAAGGAATTTAAGTGTTATGTACTAAATTACCATAATTATGAACACAAGTTGTTAAGTTGACAATCATTTTTAAAATTACGTTTCTCCATTTAGATTGTCTGCAGTAGAATGCAGTCTTTTAAACCAGGAAAAATGACTGCCTTTAAGTTTTATAACAATAGTAAGTAAAATCCAGTGTGATTTACATTACAAATCTCATACGTAACATCTCTGCAGGATTTATAGACGTTAAAGCACTGAATGAAATGAGCAATATAGACAAAAAAGAAACACTCTGTGTCTACTACTTTTATCTCTCTCATAGAACTAGCCACAGTCCAAAGGCTGTGGAGCTAGAAGGCTACGTGTGCGAATGACAAAAGATTTTAAAAAATAAAATAAAAAATGTATCAATACATGAAATTAGATTACACAATGTAGTTGAGGTTTACATGAATAAGCAGAAATGTAATCATGCTTATCTTTCCTATAGCACAAATGAAAAGCCCTCTCTAGATGAGCAGATTTGTCAAATGAAACTTTTTCCTTCTTATCCACTGCTATGGTAAACTAAAGAGTAGATATTCTAATTACACTGCTAAATATGACTAGCATTAGCTACGTGTAGTAGTGCAAAATAGTCCATCAACTGTATTAGCAGGTGTAGCCTATACACGAGTCCACTATTGGTCATATCACTATTGAGAACATGCCCCAAATTCATTGCTTTAGTAGAATTTAATTGTAAGTGAAATGATACTCACATTGTAATGTCCTTAGTATTTGTTCAGTCTACAGGTCCTCTAACACTCTGTTAAATGAATAAATGTAAATGTACTACAACGTAAATTTTGTTTTGAATCAATTAATGCAGAAATTACACACAATATTAAGTTGATGTAATTATCAACATTATTATGTCAACACAACTCATCAAAATAATGTGTACAACTTTAAATATTTAATTAATTCAATAAATTAGAATTTTTATCTTGCAACCACACATTAAATTTAGATTGTGGGGGTTTGTTTTGTATAACTCCGCTGTTAGAAAATACATGATGGTTGAATGTGAACATAAATGAGCAGAATGTAAGCTTGTGAAATAAATTAAACTTTATTGATTGCACTTTTGAGAAAATGGCATGACTTTGAATAAAAATTTACTGAAATAAATACTCTAAAACATTGATATACCCGAAGAAATGTAAAAAAAAAAAAAAAAAAAGTTTTTACATACCTTCTAAATAGGTCCCTTTAGGAGGTAAACGTTTTAAAGACGGTGTTTTATAAGAAACGCGCTTATTACGTGCCTTCTAAACCTAACCCTTTAGGATGTAAAATGTTTAAAGTGCTGCTTAAAAGAATCGAGAGTTTTGTTTAAACTAGAAGACACATTTTCCGGGTGATGTCTTGTAGGCGTATACACACTGTCCTACACGTGTTTTCCCGGGGTGACAGTTCTGTAGATAGTGTAAATTTTACATTTATGAGCTCTGGTGACAGTGTCTGAAGTGTGTGTGTATGTGGGTGTGTGGGTGTGCGTGCGTGTGTGTGGGTGTGTTAGAGAGAGGGAGAGAGAGAGAGAGAGAGTCATGTGTTTCTTGGGGGTTTGCTGACCAGAATGCTTACAGTGTGTTTATGTTAATGAATTAAGGGACGAGTCGTGTGTTTCAAGGTTTTACGATCCCTACCAATGTGTACATTTGTGGTTTAAGTGAATCTTTGTTTCTGAAATTACTTCTGTGGTAATTATCAGTTTGTGTAACTAATCTATCAGAAAATACTAGACCTGGTGACTGAATGTGGTAGATGTATTAGAATTTTGGACATGTTATGCATGTGTAACTCCCTATGTGTATGATCTATGTGTAATCCTTCTGTCAAGAAATGAACAGACTGAGGTCTGTGAAATAATTGAACTATTTATTGGCTACGTTGTTGAGAAAAACATTGTGATGTGTAAAACATTTCTACAGTCCTTCAAGGCTGTATGATGTCGCTGTTCTCTTTTACTGAAAGAAAGGTCAAAACCATCATTGTTATTCGTTGTGGAGACTGAAGTGACAATATGTCTGAAGAAAATGAAAATATGTATTACATATCCTACCTTCTAACCAGGTTATTTTAAGGGTGAAAAAACCTTTTTAAAGACGGTGTTTTAAAAGAGTCGTGCATTTTGTTTAAACTATAAACAAGATTTCAGAAAATGGTTCGCCAATGAGGATACTTACACAGAACTATCGCTAAATACATAAGCTCTTGTCTATGCTTTGACATCCCATGTCCAGCAGTACATATATGACCTCTGATGACCATGTGGGTGTGCGGGGGTGTGTGTGTGTGTGTGAGAGAGAGACACAGGTGTTCTTTTGGGGGTTTTGCTGACCAGAATTCTTACAAATGTGTTTGTTAACGAATTAAAGGGAGTCGTGTGTCTCAGTGTTAAAATAATGGTTAAGATGTTGTAGTTAAAACACAGAAGAAACTCTGCAACTATCTGTTACAATGTCTGCTCCGAGAAATCCTAATACCCTTAGATGATTGCTGTGTATTCACCAACAAGAGGACCTGTTGAAATGAGAGAGGACCTGACTTTTGCTCCAAAAAAAAACAAAAAAAACCAAGAGGTTAGTTTGACAATTTATTAATGAAGGTAATGTAAAGACGTTGTTGTTTAACCCTGAGCAGGGCGTCAACAACTCCAAAGATCGTGTCTTAAGTCCGAGGGTTTAGTTAGGAGGTAGAAAAACATTTAAAGATGATGTTTTAAAAGAAACAAGTGTTTCATCCTTAATGGTAAAAAAGAAAAATGGTTGTACTCCAATATAAAATAAAACGGCAGAGACACACTGAGTACATTTCTGTTCCACAGTCTATAAGGATCCCCAAACTTCATGTAGTGTGAAAAATATATACACCCTCCGTGACTACGTTACTTAAGGTTTAAACATTTTAATTTTGTGATGGCAGCAAGACAAAACGGTTGTGCATTTGGTGTCTGGTGATTTTAGAATGAGGCCCCAAATGTCAAATATGTTTTGTGTATGGTTTCGTCAGGCAAAGATCACGATGGTATGAAAAGAGTATACAAGAGTAATTGGGGTGATCTAATGCTTAGGACTTGTACAGTACGTCAACTTGGGAACGTCCCACCATGGCGTTCAGAGAGGTATTATCTAAGGTACACGTATATATATATATATATATATATATATATATATATATATATATATATATATATATATATATATATATATATATATAATATAGATCAGATCACCAGTCTGTCTTTACCCACTCCTGATCTACAGTCAAAATAATTAACGTTTATTTCCTTGTAGGGATTTATGACCGGGAGCAGTCATATACACTACAAGCCAAAGTTATAGAAGCAGTCGAGTTATTTTAAAAGGTTCTACTAGACATTTAGTGTAAACTAGTGTAAAAAAAAAAAATCTCTGAAATATTTCAGTGAAAATATTAGATATACTATAAATATTATAAATAGATATACTATAAACTATATTAGAAATGATAGTACAATCTTTGTTGATCAGTTACCAACTCATACTTTATAATAATTTGTTTAGGAGCATCTGAATCTGGCAAATAACTTTTATTGCATTTAGGCATACAATAAAAGTTAATAAACAAATTAGGAAGAAATGACTTGTACACTACTGCTGCGGGTATTAAGTCAAACCATTTTGTTCAAACTTCAGCATGACCCATAGAGAAGCAGAAACTTATGGCACCTTATGAATACCATGTGAAGGATTAAGTTGACCTTCGCACCAGCATCGATCCCTCTTCTCCCATTTCAACGTATAAGAAAAGGCAAAAAGTAATATAAGATATATAAGAATATATTTATAAAATATAACACATTATGAGGAAGAAACATAAAATATTATTTAACAAGGTCTGCCATTCAGCCCTCTTAACTGTAAGAGCATTATCAGTATTGTACAGCAGTTTCAGATGTCAGATATAAAACAACTTTTTGAGTCTGTCTGACATCTGAAACTGCTGTACAATACTGATAATGCTCTTACAGTTAAGAGGGCTGAATGGCAGACCTTGTTAAATAATATTTTATGTTTCTTCCGAGAAGAGGGATCGATGCTGGTGCGAAGGTGATCCTGCACAAGGACATGTCTTTGTAACCGTAAGTGACGAGTCAACTTAATCCTTCAGGTATAATCCTTAGGTATGTAAAAACTTTTTTTTTTTTTTTTTTACATTTCTTCGGGTATATCAATGTTTTAGAGTATTTATTTCAGTAAATTTTTATTCAAAGTCATGCCATTTTCTCAAAAGTGCAATCAATAAAGTTTAATTTATTTCACAAGCTTACATTCTGCTCATTTATGTTCACATTCAACCATCATGTATTTTCTAACAGCGGAGTTATACAAAACAAACCCCCACAATCTAAATTTAATGTGTGGTTGCAAGATAAAAATTCTAATTTATTGAATTAATTAAATATTTAAAGTTGTACACATTATTTTGATGAGTTGTGTTGACATAATAATGTTGATAATTACATCAACTTAATATTGTGTGTAATTTCTGCATTAATTGATTCAAAACAAAATTTACGTTGTAGTACATTTACATTTATTCATTTAACAGAGTGTTAGAGGACCTGTAGACTGAACAAATACTAAGGACATTACAATGTGAGTATCATTTCACTTACAATTAAATTCTACTAAAGCAATGAATTTGGGGCATGTTCTCAATAGTGATATGACCAATAGTGGACTCGTGTATAGGCTACACCTGCTAATACATTTGATGGACTATTTTGCACTACTACACGTAGCTAATGCTAGTCATATTTAGCAGTGTAATTAGAATATCTACTCTTTAGTTTACCATAGCAGTGGATAAGAAGGAAAAAGTTTCATTTGACAAATCTGCTCATCTAGAGAGGGCTTTTCATTTGTGCTATAGGAAAGATAAGCATGATTACATTTCTGCTTATTCATGTAAACCTCAACTACATTGTGTAATCTAATTTCATGTATTGATACATTTTTTATTTTATTTTTTAAAATCTTTTGTCATTCGCACACGTAGCCTTCTAGCTCCACAGCCTTTGGACTGTGGTTAGTTCTATGAGAGAGATAAAAGTAGTAGAAACAGAGTGTTTCTTTTTTGTCTATATTGCTCATTTCATTCAGTGCTTTAACGTCTATAAATCCTGCAGAGATGTTACGTATGAGATTTGTAATGTAAATCACACTGGATTTTACTTACTATTGTTATAAAACTTAAAGGCAGTCATTTTTCCTGGTTTAAAAGACTGCATTCTACTGCAGACAATCTAAATGGAGAAACGTAATTTTAAAAATGATTGTCAACTTAACAACTTGTGTTCATAATTATGGTAATTTAGTACATAACACTTAAATTCCTTTTAAATAATGTGAAAATAAAGTGTGTTTGTGTGTGTCATATTTTTGTTTGGATGTCTGTGTGTAATACACATGGCCATTCCATGTATAGTAGCATTTGTGTCAGGAATGGATGGGATCCCGATTTAACATAACTAGTAACGTTTGTGTCAGGAATAGATGGGAACCCGATTTAACATAACTATATATATTTTTATGACCTACCTCAGAGTGTTAGAAAGAACATGTGTGCAACGTGTGTGGGTGGAATACACATGGCCGTACCAGGTATGGTAACGTTTGTGTCACGAATGTATGTGATCCAGATTTAACATAACTATATATATTTTTATGACCTACCACAGAGTGTTAGAAAGAACATGTGTGCAACGTGTGTGGGGTGGAAAACACATGGCCGTACCAGGTATGGTCACGAATGGATGTGATCCAGATTTAACATAACTATATATATTTTTATGACCTACCACAGAGTGTTAGAAAGACCATGTGTGCAACGTGTGTGGGGTGGAAAACATATAGCCGTACCAGGTATGGTCACGAATGGATGTGATCCAGATTTAACATAACTATATATTTTTTTATGACCTACCACAGAGTGTTAGAAAGAACATGTGTGCAACGTGTGTGGGGTGGAAAACACATGGCCGTACCATGTATGGTAACGTTTGTGTCACGAATGTATGTGATCCAGATTTAACATAACTATAAATATTTTTATGATCATGACCTTTGATCTAGATATAGAGAGTTAGAATGTGTATCTTTTTGACCTTTGACCTATACCTGTCAAAACTAAGGTTACAATATATACAAACTATCTCTCTCTTGTACTGACTGTTTAATTACTGAATTAATCAATTGATATTAGCGGTTTAGTAACTGTATTACTTTAGTTACTCTTGAAGCATCTAATGAACTCATTGTGCTCAGCTGGAGTTGTATAAACACTGTAGATTCACCAGTCTTTTCTATGCACTGTTTGAACACCGAGTCAATGTTAATAAAAATAGAAAGGTCCTAACTTTGGTGCAACTGATGAAATATTTGGGTTTACTGTGTCTCGCTCTCTGCCACATGCAGCTGACAGTTTTGCAAGCACACCCACGTGAGTGCAAGGATGTCACACACAATGGGTGCCAGTAGTTTCCCAGAGATAATCAGGCGGAAACGGGACGGTGGTCAGCTGAGCGCAGAGGAGATCCACGCCTTTATAGAAGGAGTCAAAACATGCAACATTCAGGAGAGTCAAATAGGTGAGGCTCTATACAGAGCAGTTATGGTAAGCTAAGCTGCATGTGAACAGAGTGTATAAGACATGTGGGTGAGGTATGCATAAGGTGACATCAGAAATGATCTTTACTAAAAAAGATTTTAAAAAAAGAAAGCAAACACCATCATAAAATTAAATCTTTCATTCAGTCCAGTGCATAAACTACATTATAAGAGAAGTTGGTTCTATTTTAAATGATGAGTATTTATCACCAGTTATGAATCTGATGGAACAGAAATGTGCCTCTACAACCTTTTGCGTACTGAGTTTATCATCAAGCTAAAGCCAATATGTTGTGTAAGAGGACATATTTGCACAGCATCTGAGTTCCTAGTAAGGGCCCGAGTTTTACTCCTGAACCGGAACAATGTTGAAAATTAAGAAATGCACTAGAGCACTATTGTACTAAAATTTGCAAAATTCCATCACTGAATGGCAACAATAGTTAACATTTAATTCTTAACCATTAATTATTAGTTGATGGGTATAAATGATTTGATGCATAGTGGTGGCTCATTTTAACACTTTTAATTTGAATAAATTCATCCTTTTCTGTCCATTCATCTTTAAATATAGTTTTCATCACCCACTATTCCTTAAACAAGCCATGTCATCAGTTCAGACCAGAGAAGGTAAATAAAATGAAACATCGGTGAAAACCCTTCCATTTCTGACTTAAAGTCTCTAACCCTGTGGCTCGTCTCTGGTCTTTTTACATAAATGTATGTGAGAGGATAAACTGCAACAGAGGATCTGCTGAGATCATTCACGTTTAGAAAACTAGATGCACAGAGTCTTGGTTCAGTCCGCTAAAAATGTTTTACTGGGTCTGCATCCGGACAGTAGTCCACCATTAACGACCACTATCCTGCCCGCTCCCAGTGTTACTTTTGTGTGAACCTGCCTTTAATATTTTCTGATGAACTGTTTGTTTCTACTTCATCAGAATATAAAGTAATCAGCCATAAAAACTACTCTTAGTTTTGACAGACAGACAGACAGACAGACGTCACATAGTGTCAAGTAGGTTCTATAATATTCTCATAACCTGCTCCTTTACACTTCTGAAATCCAGTCCAGATTAAACTACCATTTCAGAATGAATAAAAAGTGTGAATTCTTGTGCATTCTTCTTGGAGGAGTTAGGTCTATGAATGCTTACAATTGTGAGTTATTTTTGTCAAGGCTGAACTTAAGGTTAAATTCATTTAAATGAAAGGAAACTTTCCAAGGTGGCATGATGCAATATGAGGAGGTGATACCAACAAGAGATCATAACAGAAAGGGGTTTGAAAGATAGAAATTTAAATCGCGGAAAAGTAAGACAATTTTAGACATGATAGAAGAATGATATGGGGAGAGATGTGTTTATGATTTAAACTTAAACGTGTGTTTTCTAGGTGCAATGCTTATGGCCATATGGCAGAAGAACATGGTTGTCGAGGAAACTATGGTGTTGACGAAGGAGATGATGATGTCGGGTGAAGTTTTGCAATGGCCTGAGGAATGGGCGGGGCTTGTCGTGGATAAACACTCGACAGGTGGGGTCGGAGACAAGGTCAGCCTTCCACTGGCCCCTGCTCTGGCTGCTTGTGGGTTCAAGGTGAATAGACGGGTTGCTTATTAATTCAATGCTTAGTATAAAACATGCACAGCCTTTATTGTAGTATTCATGGACCAGTGATGAATTCAGAACTGTTGTCTAATCAGTTTCTGATCCATGCAGGTCCCTATGATAAGTGGACGTGGACTGGCACACACTGGAGGCACACTGGACAAACTGGAGTCCATCCCAGGTTTCAACATCCACCTGTCAGTAGAACAGGTACACTGACTGTCTGTTATTATTCGTTACACCGCAGAGATTTTGAATTCTCAAATCTGATTGGTCAGAGAATTTATTAACGTTAATGTTAATAGTGTGAACCTCAAGGCAAATCACAGGTTTATATCAATGTGCTTGTTCCAATACGTTATCGTTTCTATAGTAACAGATAATACATAAGGACGTATAGTGGACACTAAATGTAATCATCGCCTAATAATAAATGGATTTTTTTTTAAAATGTGCTGTTATTTTTTTTTAACAAATATATATAATTGTTGATATGGTGAAGTTTTCGGTAAGGAATCGGTTATTTAGCATTTTGGAAGGAGTCTCCAGTGTCAGGGCTTTGTCAGATTTAAAGCTGTTCCTTTAAGTTTTCAGACACAGGAAGGCCTTCAGGACAGAAGACATTGCATTTTGCAGTTTTTTGCTAATGATCCAACAATTGTTTATAACTGCTATAACGCAAGTGATAACAGGAACTAACTTGTGGTCGTTCCAGAACATTAAATGTAACTATAAACTGATAAAATGTACTAATAAATCACGAGTGTTATAAGATTGTTGTGGTGTAAGAGGATTGAAACATGACAGGACATGCTGTTAGAACATGAAAACAAATACAACCCCAATTCCAAAAAAGTTGGGACGCTGTGTAAAATGTAAATAAAAACAGAATGCAATGATTTTCAAATCTCATAAACCCATATGTTATTCACAGTAAAACATAGAAAACATATCAAATGTTTAAACTGAGGAAATGTACCATTTTAAGAAAAATATAAGGTAATTTTGAATTTGATGGCCGTAACACGTCTCAAAAAAGTTGGGACGGGAGCAACAAAAGGCTGGAAAAGTAAGTGTTACTAAAAAGAAACAGCTGGAGGAACATTTTGCCACTAATTAGGTTAATTGGCAACAGATCAGTAACATGATTGGGTATAAAAAGAGTATCTTAGAGAGGCAGAGTCTTTCAGAAGTAAAGATGGGATGGAATCTGGAGGGAAGCATACAGTATGTTACTCTAAAACCTGTATATACCTTTCAGAATTGATGGAGTCTTTCCAGATGTGCTAGCTGACCATTCCATAGGCACTAATTCACCCCCATACTATCAGAGATGCAGGACTGAGCGCTGATAAAAAGCCTCTTTAGTTTAAAAGATCCGGCGTCCATGTATTCCAAAAAGAATTTCAGATTTCGATTCGTCTGACCACAGAACAGTTTTCCACTTTGCGTCAGTCCATTTTAAATGAGCTTTGGTCCAGAGAAGACTGCAGCGTTTCTGGATCATTTTCACATATGGCTTCTTTTTTGCATGATAGAGCTTTAACCAGCATTTGTGGATGGCACGGTGAACTGTGTTCACAGACAATGAGTTCTGGAGGTGTTTCTGAGCCCATGCAGTGATTTCCATTACAGAATCAGGCCTGTTTTTAATGCTGTGCCGTCTGGGGGACCGAAGATCACAGGCATGCAATATTGATTTTCAGCCTTGTCCCTTGCGCACGGAGTTTTCTCCAGATTCTCAGAATCTGTTGATGATATTATGTACTGTAGATGATAAGATATTCATAGTCTTCACAATTTTACATTGAGGAACATTATTCTGAAATTGTCCCACAAATTGTGGATGCTGTTTTTCACAGATTGGTGAACATCTGTCCATCTTTACTTCTGAGAGACTCTGCCTCTCTAAGATAATCTTTTTATACCCAATCATTTTACTGACCTGTTGCCAATTAACCTCCAGCTGTTTCTTTTTAGTAACACTTACTTTTCCAGCCTTTTGTTGCCCCTGTCCCAACTTTTTTGAGACGTGTTGCAGCCATCAAATTCAAAATTACCTTATTTTTTTCTTAACATGGTACATTTCCTCAGTTTAAACATTAGATATGTTTTCTATGTTCTATTGTGAATAACATATGGGTTTATGAGATTTGCAAATTATTGCATTCTGGTTTTATCTACATTTTACACAGCGTCCCAACTTTTTTGGAATTGAGGTTGTAAACTGGTAAGATTACAAACTAATCTCAAATGAATCCAAGTAGATTGTGTAGATTGTGTAGTCAAACTACATTTACTTATCAGACTACCAAACACTGGCTATACTTTAGTGCTACTAGATATGAAATGACCTTGGACCTTCATATCTATTGCTACTAGATATGAAATGACTCTGTGCCGGGAACCTACTCAGAATTAGCATGTGTTTGTGTGGGTGGGCAGGTGAAGCAGATACTACAGGATGTAGGCTGTTGCATTGTGGGTCAGACAGAGACTCTGGTACCTGCAGATCGTGTCCTCTACGCTCTCAGGGACATCACGGCTACGGTTGACAGTGTCCCACTTATAACAGGTGAGATCAGCTGAAAAATACTAAATGTATTGATAGCTTGTGTTCGTTCATGTCCTGATGTTGTGAGTATATATATATTTTTTTTTTTGTTGCAGCATCAATATTGTCAAAGAAGGCAGCTGAAGGTCTAAGTGCACTCGTGTTAGACGTGAAGTTTGGTAAGGCTGCTCTCTACAAAGACCTGAACAGCGCTCGGAGCCTCGCCCAGTCACTGGTGAGACATTGTGTGTCAGGATGAGAGAGAGTGAGAGAAAAACAGACTTTTTTCTCAATAACCTTGGCTCTGTATCTGTAGGTTACAGTGGGAAACAGCTTGGGTATAAAAACAGGGGCGGTGTTGAGTCAGATGGACTCTCCCATTGGCCGATGTGTGGGAAATGCTGTAGAGGTATATGAAGCTTTGGAATGCCTCAAAGGGCGTGGCCCTGACGACCTGAAGAACCTGGTTACATCACTGGGTAAGGAGGATTTGTCATGTGAAGTCAGAGGGATTTCAAAGTGGGAAGAGTTTTAGAAATGTTTTTCAACATAATCTCGTTCTACCTATTGTATATATTGGACGAGACTTTTGTCACAATTTCCTGTACTGAACAAAGAACTGAAAAACGTACTTATAATAGAGGTCAGGGCAACAGAGATGAGAGAAAGTTATTACCAAAGCTGTTCTTGCGTGGTTTAGGTTCGAGTCCTGACAATGCCGCAGCCATTTGCAGCGGGAAGCTGAGAGAGCAAAACTGGCTGTGCTCTCTGAGAGGAATGATGACACACATTCTCTCCCCTGTCAATCACAGGGTGACCAGCCAATCATGAGTGTCTATGAGCTCATGTATGCATAAGAGGGTAGATAGCACATTTCTTGGAGTGTATTACGCTGCCATGTGATGCAGCACGAGGAGTGGTTTGAAAACATGCAGTTGGCTGGCTTCATGTGTCTCCGGGAAGCACGTATTATCGCTCACCCTCTGCGTCTGGTAGCTGACGTTTGATAGGTGCGAGCTGGGAAGAGGTTGGCAGATTGGAGCAAACAGGAAAAAAGTACACGCTTTCACATAACCACAAATTCTTCCATCTGATAAAGCAGTCCCAACTGTGAAAGGATAAACTATACAGAGAGCTAAGATGTTGATAACAATTTACAAGAAGGTGCATTTTCCCCCAACAACCACCTTTAGACTTTCATTATAAATGTATTTTGAGTAAACTCTTTTTTTCCATTGATGGTAATCATACATACACTACGACAGAAGCAGTAGACAGAGATAGATAGAGATTATGTTGAAAAACACTGGAGTAAACAATACGAACGAACGTATTGCCAAGGCTGCTCTTTCTGTTCCAATCCCTGCCCGTAGAGGTTCCCGTTACTACATTTAAAATAATTAATAAATGGCCATATGTGGCAAAATAGAAAACCTAGAATAAAATTTAAAAGAATGTTATGCTCCAAAGAAAACGGAGGCCTAGACTTGCCTAACTTGAAAAACTACTACTGGGCAGCCCAGCTTAGATCAGTGGTCTCCTGGATTTCTCAAGATAAAGATGCCATTTGGGTCGGGATGGAACAGAGTGAATGCTCTAATGTCCTATTTAGACACAGTCCCATTTATGCACCAAGATATTTAGAGAGTAAAAAAAAAAAAAGCAATCAATGGGTTAAAACCACTTTAAAGATATGGGCAAGTGTGAGAAAGAAGCTAAGACTCCCCACATTCATTTCTAGAACAATGAAGATACACAATACTGACTTTCTCCCATCCAAATTAGACGCAGGGTTCAAAAAATGAGAAGAAAGTGGTCTAATTATGTTAGATCAGTTATTTGAATGAGGAGTCCTATTGTCATTTGAACAGCTCCAACATAAATATAATTTTCCAGCCCATGATTTTTTTTAGATACCTACAGCTAAGGCATTACTTACAGACACACAAAGAATGGGATAAACTATGCACTTCGCCATCCAATATAGAATGGTTTTTTATGTTAATAAGCAAAAGAACCATTAAAAAGAAGATCATATCACACATATATAAGATCTTACAAGAAGAACTAAAGGATGACAGTTTGGACATTAAGGGAAAATGGGAACTGGAGATGAATACCATTATTCCAGATAAAAAATGGGCACTATCTTGCGGAGAGGGACACAAAATAACAAACAGCCCCATTTGGAGGGAATTTGAATGGAAAGTCGAGATGAGATTTTTCAGAACTCCCCTTATTACCTCAAAATTTGGAGACAGATCAGATCAATGTTGGAGGGGTTGCAGCCTGCTGGGAGACCATACACACATATTCTGGGACTGTCCAAAATTAACAGAATATTGGCAAAGCATACAAAATGAAATTTAAAAAAAAAATGTTTACATATAGAACTGCCTTTAGAACCATCTTGTTATTTATTGGGATTACTTCCAGAGGATGTGGAGAGCAATAATATGACATTCTTACTGAGAGTCTTACTCTCAATAGCTAAGAAGACGATTACGGTCTCCTGGCTGAAGCCGCAGCCAACCATGATATCACAATGGAGGGAAAGGGTGAAGGATGTTTATTACATGGAATATATAACTGCAAAATTACAACTAAAAACAGAAATATTTTCAATTAAATGGTCCCCGATCATCTCATGTTTTTTACTCATGTGATTTGTTGTAGGAGTCGGAGTAGATCTTGTTTGTTATCTAAATCTGAATGCCATCTTGATGTTATTCACGCATTACTATTATTTATTCATTATTACTGTGCCTCTATTTTTCTCTTTTTTTGATTGATTGATTTATTTTGATCTATTTACTGTATTGGTGTTTGTAAACCACTTACTTGCCATTTTGTCCCATGAGGGGGAAATATGTGTGGACACTGAGAGGATATTGGAAACCATGGACTGCCCTGTAGGACATTTATACCTGTGCTATATCTCTGAACTTCTAACTGTACTGTACGACTGCACTTGATAAAATGGAATAAAAAGAAGTTTAAAAAAAAAAAAAAGAAAGAAAAGAAAAACACTGGAGTATTCCTTTGAGAGTAGACTTTCAAAACTGCTCAGAGATTTTTGCTATCAGATAACAACAAGGTGGTACTGAACATCCATCCATCATTCCATCAATCAATCCCCAAGTGTACTTGGCCTAAGAATGGCTTCCTGTCCACTTTCAGCCAGGCTTCTCCAAAATGTCCTTGACTCAGTGGTTCCATCTACTGTACAAGTCACTGCTAAGCTCTCACAGTGTGTTATTATGTGTACGTAGGTAGCTACCTGCTGCAGATGAGCGGCCGATCAGCTACTCTGGAGGCTGGGCAGAAGGCAATCAGTGAGGTCCTGATGAATGGGATGGCCTTGCAGAAGTTTCAGGCCATGCTGGAAGCCCAAGGGGTGGCTACACATATAAGCCGATCCCTTTGCTCAGAAAAGGCTGAATACTTTAAGCACCTAAGGCGTGCACAGTACCAGACAGAGCTTGAGGCACCGGATGATGGTAATATGTATAAAATATGTACTACTACAGTATTTGATGTTCCTTTGTAAATTAGAGGCTTCAACTGTGGTATAAAAACACATCATATTGTTATTGTGGACAGAATACTGTCACTATTCAATGAGGACATGTTTAAATACGTCTTATTTTGGCCAGCATTTAAAGTAGATGGTCAACATGCAACTATATGATTTTCAGGCACAGTTTTGGGAATAGATGGTATGGCCCTAGCCACGGTGTTGCACAAGTTAGGAGCAGGCCGTGTCAGAGCTGGGGAGCCGATCAACCACAGTGTGGGGGCAGAGCTCCTGGTAGACCCGGGACAACAGATAAAGAGAGGTGAGTTGTAAACTTTGTGTGTGTGTGTGTGCACATTTACTGTAGGACAGAATGCCAAAACATTATCTTATCTGGCAGGTCAGTCCTGGATCAGAATACATCACGATTGCACCACACTGAGCTCAAAGCAGCACGCTGACCTGCAGGGGGCTTTGGTCATTGGCAGTGGAGATGATTACCAGGACAGTACTCAAGTGGCAGAGTTCATCCAACCAAACTGATGTCTCACCTGACACAGCCATCTGAACTTGGTGCAAACAAAGTCTGATTAAACAGTAGAATAAGTTGCATAAGTATTCACCCCCTTAAAATGTACTACATTTTTAGTGTTACAGCCTGGAACACTAATGGGCCTAACTGGGGTTAGGTTTTTTTTAAAAAAGGTCTGAAACTTTGAATATCCTGCAAAGAACACTTATTATAACATAGGAAACAACCACAATTCTGCCTAAAGGGGGCGGTCTACCAGGGCATTAGTCAGAGAAACAATCAAGAGGCCAAGGATAACTTGCAACTCGTGATGCTACCATCACCATGCTTCACTGTAGGGATGGTGCTAATTCCTACTATTTCCAGAGTGTAACCCTACAAAGGTTCAATATTTACACAAGCCACTGTATATTATTGTGGGTACAATAGTGAGAGAGGCTGCAGAGAGAGTGAAGGAAAATTTGTAAAATGACTATTTAAGTATGTATGTATATTGAGAATATATTTTGTGAAACTCTTTAATTTTACAAGAATAGTTCTGGAAGGTTCTAAAATTATGAATATGAATTAGGAATGTTAAATATACTATATATATATATATATATATATATATATATATATATATTATATATTATATATATATGAAAGCCAGATATAAAATATATGAATGTATATATATATGAAAGCCAGATGTAAAATTAACATTTTATTATTAATTTTTTTAGTTTAATTTCATTTAAATGCCCTGGGAGTTTACAAAGTCGAACTCCATGATCGTTAGACCCCGATATGACAAGGCCCTGAGTGTGTCTCTGCTTCTCACACAAACAGTACACTGACTTCTTCCACCAACATTTTAATTTGATCCTATTTATTATTTATCATACTTGTACTAAACATGTTCATATGACTTGTACATATAATTTGTAGAGATAATTATACTGATGAATGATGTAATTATCTGTGATGAATGATACTGTCTGTGCAATGATGACTACTTTTATCATTTTCAACACTGAATCTAAGAAAACATGCATTTAACTATTTGAAAAAAATGTTTTCTCATCGTAGGCAACAATTGCTTTCTTTCTTTTCAGCTGTATTTTGATCTTAACAATTTACTTTCAGTCTGTACTCTGTCACATGCTTGTACTTTCAAATTGACGTCAGCATTCAATATCACTGGAAATAAAGAAAAAAAGAACGCAAAAACTTACTTTTCTTCTTCTCATGATCTTCAGGAAATTCAGATGCTAACCTGGGTTATTATAGTTTTACAAATATTGTTATTTTTATTAAAGTATTTTTATTTCATTTTGGATTTTGGATTTCAATTTCAGTTTCGTTTGTTTTAATGGTGCATAATTAGTTTTGATTTCGTTTTTTATCGTTCAAAAATCATGACTTAGTTTGTATTTAGTTTTAGTATCATGGTAATTTTTTTCCCTACCTATTAACATTGGAGGGGGGTGGAGGGATGGGGGGTTGAATTGAAGTGTGAAAGGGTATGCTTCCTGATACTTATGTTTTAACTTAAATTAAGGAACCACATGTTAACTTTATTGCAAAAGCAACATTTATGAGGTCTTTTAATGAATAGATTTCATGGTAAAGTGATCTGCAGGACTGCGAAATGCAAAATTTCATGGGTTGTAGAGGCTTTATTGTTTTAAGTTATTTACCTGAAACATGCACTTAGGTTGTTGTGAAGGACATTTGGAATGCTGTCAGAGTCACATTTTATCTTTTGTTGTCTGTTTTGCCTTGAGATGGCAGCAGAGGACCTGATAAGCTGATATCTTCTACATCAGTGTTTCTCACCGCATAGTCCCAGGGGTAATTGTTGGTATTTCTTAACAGAAAAGAAAAAATCTTGTTCTATTATATATTAAATTATTCTCCAGAAACTAATTTAATGTAATTAGAACTACTACCAAGATTAAACATTAAAATCAGCAACTAAGTAAAAATACTGTGCATATGAATCAGGTTTATTACTAAATGCATTAAATAAAAGAAGAGTACCATTAGGTCTAGTAATTAAAAATGATAAAAGAATGGATTAGTCAGAGAGGCCATGGGTAATGCTTAACATGGTACTACCACCACCACGCTTCATTGTCAGAGAACCTTTTCCCACATATTTGTGCCAACAGAGTCTCAAAATGAGATTTCATAAAGGCCAGCTTTATGCAGTATCCAGGCCATGGATGGCCTGTGAACAGCTTCTCCTAACTGAACTGTGGACTCTTCTCTGACTAATCACCTCTTTACGCAGACATTTGGTGGACAGTCTCCTCTAGGCAAAGTTGCGGTTGAGCCATATTCTTTCCATGTTTTAATAACGGATTTAATGCTGCTCTGCAGGACGTTCAAACTTTGGGATATTTCATAACTAAACACTGACTGATAATCTTCCAGAATTTCCAGACTTGTTTAAATAGCTCCTCCGTCTTCATGATGTTGTTTGTTTAGTTATGTTCTCTAACAAACCCTAGGGCCTTCCAGGAACAGGTATTTACACTGAGGTTGTGAGATAAAATCTTAATAGGAGGATATTTACACAATGGATAGTTAGTCATTTCAGACTACAGAACCAAGTTTCTCTTTCCCTAAAAATGACCACGTTTACACCAAAAACAATTTATTTTCTCTCATTTTCACACGTAAAAAAAAGTCGGGCATTGTTCTTTTAAAAAAAAGCAATGTGAAAAAATTCTATTACATTTATTCCATACTTTAAGGAGCAGGAGAAGAAGCAGAGAGGGGGATCCAGTGAAAAATACTGTGGATGTGGTTTGAATGAGTCTGTACTTTTACACACTGGGGAAACTTAGTGCACTACAGAGTTAAGTGGTTCTGCCCTTATATTGCCAAGATCCAGTGCAGAGTCCGTTTCCTCATCGATTTCACCAATAACAGCCCTGTAACACAAACAGAAATGAAGCTTCAGCTATTGAACTTTTCTTTCATGGCTGATCAAAGAAAAATGTGGAGCAATGCTGCGTCTGCTTTGGTTCACACGTGTAGTGGCCTGGAAAAATCCTTCACATGGCAATTCTTTTTTAAATACATGTTCTACTTTATATAGGTCTGAAAACTATACCTGAACTGAAATATATTTCTCTTCCGCATGTTTCCCAACCACAAGTTTTAACATTTTAAAAAGTCTGATAAACACCAAAAGTCAAAAGGGAGAAAAATAAAAAGTTTTCCCATATGGCCAGAGCCATATCTCCCTGTGGTTCTCGCCTGGTTTCCCATTGAAGCTAAGCAGGGTTGAGTCTGGCCAGAACCTGGATGGGAGACTTCCTTGGGAAAACTAAGGCTGCTGCTGGAAGGGGTATTAGTGAGGTCAGCAGGGGGCACTCACCCTGTGGTCTGTGTGGGTCCTAATGCCCCAGTATAGCGATGGGGACACTATACTGTAAAAACAGCACAGTCTTTCGGATGAGACGTTAAACTGAGGTTCCTGACCGTGGTCATTAAAAATCCCAGGATGCTTATCGTAAAAGAGTAGGGGTATAACCCCGGTGTCCTGCCGAAATTCCCCCATTGGCCCTTATCTATCATGGCCCCCTAATAATCTCCATCTCTGAATTGGCTACATCATGCTCTCCTCTGTGTGTTGGGCGTTCTGGCGCATTATGGCGGATGCTACACACTAGTGAGGGTTGATGAGATTCCCGCCCCCATACTATTTAAAGTGCTTTGAGTTTCTAGGGGAAAAAAAGCACTTCAGATCAGGTTGAGAGCTTCACCTACTGTTCACATCAATTCAGAATGAAGAAAAAGTGTGATCTCAGTGATTTTGACTGGTGCCAGGTGGGCTGGTTTGAGTATTCAATAAACTGCTGATCTCCTGGGAATTTCACACACAACAGTCTCTAGAGTTTACACAGAATGGTGCGAAAAACAAAAAAACATCCAGTCAGCAGCAGTTAATGAGAGAGGTACAAGGAGAATGGCTAGACTGTTTCCAGTTGGCAGGAAGTCTACAGTAACTCAAATAACCACACTACATCCATGGTAAAAAGAAAAAAGCATCTCAGAATGAACAACAGGTCAAAACACGAGATGGATGAGCTACACCAGCAGAGAACCACATCAGGCTCCACTCAAGAACAGGAATCTGAGGTTACAGTGCACACAGGCTCACCCAAACTGGACAGTTACGGATACAAAATAATGCACAGTTGGGGGTAGCGGCAATCCGTTAGCAGGTTCGCGTCGCACCATACCACCATTGGCATACTTCATTGTCATTCAAACACTTTAAAACCGTGTCCGCTGTCGTCTGTACAGTGTGTGCAAGCGCTCTTCTCTGGTTTGATGATGACCACCATTTTGACAGCCGGTAACGGTATCTGATTACATTCTGAAGTGATTAGGCTCATGTCTGTTTTGTGAGGGCTCTCCTGACACAACATGATCTTTGCAGGTAGACATCAAGGTTATGCAGTCCCTCCAGGATTTTGCGATGGGCGAAATTAACGCAAAATCAAGGAAACTCTGTGGTTCAGCCAAAGCCTGCTTCGATTCATGTGTGTCCAACATGAGTACAGCTAAAAAAGTCTCATTTACCAACAAACATCACTGCGAAAGACCGTGCAAAACAATTTCATGCAATTGCAATTTTGTCAATTCAAGTAGTTTTCCGCAAAAAAAACACAGCAAAAGACTAAAATCAAGCATTTTTGGCCACAACAATCACAAAAAAAAAACTTCAACGAAATCCTGTATGGACTAGTTATCAGAAAGTGTCTTAAATAAAAACATCTCCACGTCAGGTTGGTAAAATATATTTACATGATTGGTAGAAAAAGTCACTTTGGTCAATACCTGAGATTTATCCATCATTTTTTCCCCCCAGAATTCAGCTGCATCAACATCCGACAGGTTTTCCCAAACCACCACACGGTTCTTCGACAACTTTCAATAAAACTAACTACTATGAAAGCGCGCAACTCTAATTCCTCACAGATGATGTTGTAACCTAGTGATGGAGTCAATTTACGTGCGTGACTTACACATTATCTCCTCTAACGATGTACAGTCCCAGCACAACCTGCTCCACTCCCTGGGAGGAGCTGAACACACGCTCATGGCTTTCATCCAAGATGAGGTTGATCGTCTGGTCAAAGCCCTTTAGTGTTCCCTGAAAAAATACAAGATAATTAACACATCATTCTTTAGCTGTCGTGATTAACCAGGGGTGGGATGGAATGACTGGTATGATAATACCCTCTAATCCACATAAATAAGGGAACGATTAGTAATAATCATAGATTTAAATGTTATGCTAAACCAAACCTCATGATGTCACAAACAAAATCTATTTCTAGCTGCAGCATATAGTAAAATGTACTACAGGCTCATTAGCGTAGTTCGCTTACTTCTTAAGAAATAAACACAGAAGAGCCAAATCAGAGCATCTTTAAGTGAATATTTTTGCTAAAATATTCTAAGCGATAAACGCATGTCACGTTTCAGACACACAAACAGTTCAGTTTATTGAAATAATCACTGCATGACACAAAAGCGCAGGAATTAAGATTCTTAGCACATTCAGGACACACAGCCAAGTCTGATAAATATCAGTTTAAATAAATATCAGACTATATTAAGGATACAAATAGACTTTTATGCTAAACACTGGGGGAAACTCACAGCTAAAAAGGGATATACGGTGACTCGCAAAAGTATTCAGACCCCCTGACCAATTCTCTCATTTATATTGGGAGGTAGTGGGTTCAAACCCCAGCACCGCCAAGCCGTCACTGTTCGGCCCTTGAGCAAAGCCATCAACCCTTAACTGCCCAGTTGTATAAATAAGATAAATGTAAGTCGGGTCTGGATATGGACGTCTGCCAAATGCCATAAACGTAATATTTAAAAAAATAAAAATATTTCCCAACATAAATCCAATGTCACCTTACAATAACTGGTTTTGAGTTTCAGTGTTTTAAAGTAAAATATGAAACAGAATGAAATTTCAAAATGTACCATTCGTAATTCATTAATATGTGAAAATTGTTCGGGGGTCTGAATACTTCTGCAAGGCACTCTGTAACAGATCGAAACATAAGGAAACATATTCTTTAACACTGTCCTTAAATAGGCAAGACTCCACATCGCTGATGTAGGAATAACTGAGGAAAGTTTACCCGTGTTAGCCTCCTGTTTTTAGTTTCATTATCTCTTTTTTTATTTCATCCTTTATTTTTCTAATATTCTCATTTTAAGAAAAAATAAAAGTAGTGAAAAGCAGACAATACAATGCAGTATAAAGGACTCATAATTATACATTATTGCATCGCATTAGTGAAAAGAACAAAAGTAAATAGTAAAATATCAGGAAAGATTCAGATATAATAAAAGCGGTGTGAGAGGGCCCGATCGCAAGCTGACACGATGTTAAAAATGAACACAAAATCTGAGCATATTGCTCACTCACAAGGCATCTTAAATTATATTTAATAATACCGACCGAAAATTCTAGCGTACTCCGTATAACTGCAGATTAAAATGTACTTTCTTAGTTAGAAATGAGTTTTCCTCTCATTTTTTAAAACTGTTCAAAAGGCTGCAAGGGAACTTATTTATTTGTTTATTTATTTTTACCCCCATTCATTTACATCAGAATACATCTCTGAAATAAACCTTAAACATACAACTGTTTTAGTTTCTTTTACTCAATCAATCTGGGAATCTGCATCTGGACAAGAGTTCCTGTAATAGTTCTGGAATAACATGAACTGGTCCAAACACTACCACCAAGTTAATATAACAAGCATCGATTATAAAGCATACAATATATAAACAAAAGCACATTTGTCAGCGTCACGTGTGCAGTGAACGACATCACGACACTAAAGTGAAGAATAAATGATACTCACCACAATCATTCGTCCATCTGATGTAATGATGGCGACAGTCCCTTCACAGGCCAGTTAAGGACATTTACTTTACGTGTATGAAGCAACAACAACAATTACGCATATTAATATACTGCTGAGCGTAAAAAAAAAAAGTGCATACTCTCTGAAACCAATAAGATATTTAATGTGCGTATGATGTTACAGATTTTTATGAATTTCAAGTGTTTTTTTTTTTTTTAAAGTTATTTTTCCACTCTCTTTTTCCATGTGTGTCATTTCAGTGTTGGTAACTGTCTCCCTTAACTCTAAACACCCTTCTCCATCTATGTGAAAAGCAAAAATTTTACATTAATGGATTTTCATGACTCCACTGGCTCTTAAAACTCTTAAAACAGATCACAACAAAGTGTTTAAAGGACAATTCCAGCCTGAACGACTTGCAGATTAAGCTTTATAAGTAACGTGATCTTTAGTCGCACGCAAGATTTTACTTTGTTGTTGACTTATTCAAGCCATGAACATTGTTTCCTACATTACCCACAGTGCTGTTCGACTACATGCTGCTAATGGTGCAGCTAGGTTTAGCCCTTGCTTTATTTCTTCCTAAAGAGAGATGCAGCGGCGCTTTAGCATTTGAGTCTGTCCGGTTCTCTCACCTCCTCGTCTGTATACTCGGATCAGCTTCAACCTTCATGCTAATACCGCCATCGACACCATCATGCTCATCGTCCTGTAGAACTAGCCAGTAGAGTGTACTCTCTGCTGTAACTCACCTGTGTCATATGGCTGCGTTGCATTCTGGGACTCTGAGTCCAACGTTTAGTGTCTCCACTATTCTACGTTGGATTTCTCATTAATATGACGTTGAACGTTGATGGAAAATGGTGAATGAGAAAAAGACATGCTTGTGCTTTAAAGCCAAACCTGACCTTAATCTCTTATGTTTTTTGCGTCCATTAAACGACATTAGCTAGGTTTTTATCCAAGTTGAGAATTTAATTTGTGAAAAATTGGAATAGCGCATAAAACCATTGAGAATACGGCACTGTTTCCATCCCGTGCGTTTGAGAGAATAAGAAGCGTCGCTTACAGGGAAACTGGTGCATCTCGCTCTTCAACATTTTAATTGAGCCAATTATCCAATTACATGATTTGTTGAGGCAAAATCACATGACTTTTTTGATGAGCATGGAAGAATTTATTCGGTAAACGCATTTCCATCGTAGTTTATGCGCATGTCTTCTTATCGAATAAAAAAAAAGTGATCCGTCCCAACCACATGCATCAGTTTGCATCCAGATTTTTTTTTTATGCAATATTGCAAAATTCACATTAAAAAAAAAAAAAAAAAAAACCGTGGATGGAAACACAGCTTTTTCATCTGCAATAACACTGACTACGTTGACATGGACAGCAGTAATCTAATTATTGGCCTTATTCTGAATAAGACAATATTGTGTTTAAGGTTTTTACATAAGTTACTTTTAGAATTTTTTTTCATGTTCCCGTTGTAAATGTTATAGAACATAGATCGATTAACAGCACACGTCATTACATGTCAGCACATGTCATCGCGCCACGCTGTCCGATGTCCCTCCAGAATTTCACGTATCGACATACAGTCCGTCTTCGTTATGGTACCGTATATAGTTTTGGGTGTTTCATTTTTAATTTTACAAAAGCTTCAAGTGCGGATAATTATTTGTCATGTTATAGACGAATATAGTGCAAATAGACGACTGCTTGAAGCCGTGGGCTGCGTCCGAAACCGCGTACTTACCTACTGTATAGTAGCTGAGATACATGTATTTCTCCTACTATATTGTAGGTAAGTACGTGGTTTGGGACGCAGCTGTGCTCTCTTGTTTGCCATCAAACGGTTGAGCACTGCCGTGTGTGTGTACGTGTCCTGTCGCAAAAGGCGGTGAAAACTCCCACACGATGTTAATAGTATGATTAAGGTGTGTACATGTCTGTAACGCACGTCGATAATGCGACTAAAACAGGAATACTCCACGTCTTAATTCCATTTGTGTTTACTTCGAGTGTGACTTTAGTCCGATTAAAGTCATCAATAATTGCTGTTTACATGCTAGTTTCTTAATCAGAGTATCGTTGTAATCGGGTTCATATCGGATTCTTGTTGTCCGTGTAAACGTACTGAATGTCGCCCCGTGACGTCAGAGCGGCGCACAACTGCTGATTTATCACAGGAATAACGGAAATCAAAATACAGCACCAAACAACAAATTATAACCGGAATCAATAAATACATCACAGACAACTGGATTATTATTATTATTATTATTAATAATAATAATAATAATAATACTGCCTTTACTTTAGCTAAGGAACTACGTGCACGATTTTTTTTTCTTAAATATTATATTAACACAACTTTTAAAAGGTTTCATTACCGCATTGGGTCTCAAAGCACAAATAAACAAACATTTAGCGCACAAATAAACAAACATTTAGCACACAAACACTCGGCGTAGCTAATTAAAGCGCTAGCAATGTAGCTAATGCTGCAGTTCCTCACATTTACTAGCCACTCTGACCGGTAAGCAGAACAACACCGGAAATTAAAACGCTTAAACAGTTAAGTTTAATTAGACACCTAACTAAATACCAAGCATGAGCAAGCTAGCTAGAGCTGAAAGACAAGCAATTCAGCAGCTAAGTATCTTAGCTGTTAGCAAAAACAAAGCGTTAGCCTTGTTAGCGAACAGCACAGAGATAACAGCGCTAACTCGCTACATCCAACTGAACAGGAAATAAAGGATACGGTTTATATAACTCTCAAGCGCGGTCGACATCTCCACTGGTGTTCTTTTATCACCCCAAATTTACAGGAAGTTCTTTTTCACTCCTGCAATGTACATGAGCTAAATTGTGCTGCTAAAGTAGCCGGGAATGAAGTAGGGAAAGGCGTGAGTAGGCCATTACCGAGCTGTTACATCCACAGGCAGGTTTAATCGAGTGAAGAGCAGTCGCCCTGTTCCCACCTGGGCCCAGGTGTTCAGAAGTAATCCAATGATCCAGCCCAATGTTGCTTTGAAAAAACAACACAAAAGTAAGATGGATTACTGGATCCTGGATAGTAAAACGTTGGATTTTTTAAAATCCGGATCATTCTGATCCAGATGAAACATTTTGTACAACTGGTCCCTGGGCCCAGGTGTTCAGAAGTAATCTGATCGGATTTTGGATATCGGATTGGATCAAATCTTGAAAATGGGTTGTTCAAAATAAAATAAAAAAAAAGGATTCTGAATTAGATCATGGAATCCATTCTTGCATTTGATCTGGATCAAAGCTTCAGTATGTGTTGTTCAAAACTTTTTAGTAGGATTGGGATACCTGTAATCCAATAAAATCAGGATTATCCTGATCCCAGCAGAAGAGTGGATTCAGGGAGGATTTCAGGAACAAAATGTAATAAAACTTTAAAACTTGTCAAATAACACACTCCAATGTTGACTGGCTCCAATGATGCTTTGAAAAACCAACACAAAAGTAAGATGGATTACTTACTTTTCCATCTTACTTAAGTAAGTAATCAATTTGACTTAAGTAAGATGGATTACTTACTTACAAGACCATTTACTTGATCCTGGATAGCAAAACGTGGGATTTTCAAATCCGGATCATTCTGAACCAGATGAAAGTTTTCAAACAACTGGGCCCTGGTAATAACACACAAGTAATCCGATTATATGGAAGTATTTCACAATTTTTCAAAATGTATTTGCAGTTGCGTTTTCTATTTGTGGACGCATAAATTCTGACATAATTCAAATGAAATTGCAAATCGTGTATTACCGTTTGCATTTTTGTTGACTTGAACGTACGTCTGCCAAATTTCAAATGGGAACGCAAAGTCTATTTGTAATTGCATTTCCCATGTCTTACGGGTTATGAGCCTGTCATATCGAAATAGCAATAGCAATTACCCCGTTTTCTATTCACTTCCTCAATATCGTGGATGGAGCCTGCCAAAACTCAAATGGAATTGCAGTTCCCTTTGCATTTACATTTACAACGCATAAGAAACCTGTCAATCAGTGTTGGGGGTGGGAGTATACTATGGGGTGTGTTTGTATTTGGAAGTGACATCAGTTTAGAGCGCCTAGCGGTCGACAGCTAAGAGGGAAAATGTGCCGAATAGACGATTGCGCCGACGTCGGTTTGCGATTCTGTTTTAATCTTGGCAGTCTCCATACACAACTCTGAGAAAGAGAACTAGCAATTATTAATAATAGAAATTATATAATAATAGCAATTATATAATAATAGCAATTATTGCTGTTGCTATTTCGGTTTGCATTTTCATTTGGAAAATACTTCCATACGATTCCAGCAAAACACATATCCATTTACACCTGGCATCGTGAATGTGTCTTCAGTGACCACCTGTGTGCGCATTTATTACGTCAGTCTTGCACTGCATTTATTTCCAGGCAGAAACGAGCTGCAGCTTACGAGCCGTTTCAAACATGAAAAGCCGCTGTTTTCGTCTCTGCTGTTATAGCGATGCCTTTATCCGTTAACCTAGCAGCAGAGAGCTCTACTGTTCAGCATGATTACCAAACAGTCTCGCAGTGATTACGTATTCTCCGGCTAGGGCAATGACATTCACATTCACATTCACACTTTCACATTCACACTACAAAGTGTGAATGCTATTTGGTTTGTTTTGGTTTCAGACAACATAATTAAACAAACCAAAAAGCAACGAGGGGTGGCTGAGGGGTGTGTCGAGCTGAAATCCTACTTTGGTTAGAAATAGGTAAACAAAGCTTTCACAAGTGCATGTAAATATCACAAAAATCTGGAGAATACTGAACCTCCAATAATTAAATGATTACATAATTATTTATATGCATATGTGATACGCATATGTGAAAGCACCCTAAGCCAGCTTTGGCAGATTTGGTTGGAATGAAATTTGTACCACTACGATATGGACTTACTTTGTAAATCCGAATCTTTATATTTTTCAAATCACAATGTAAGTTCAGTTATAAAGCCCTACAAATACAAATGCCTTGTACAAACCTGGGGAGCAGTGTGGTGCTACAAGGGCACACGGGGCAGGGTGTAAGTTGAGACCACATGAAACAGCAGGATTTCAAGGTCCTGTGTGTTGGTTCTCTCAGAAAACATTGTGATGGTCAATTACACCAACCATCAGGGAAGCATAAGGCTGAGTGGCTCTCTCTGCTTTGCACGAAACCTCCTCAGGTGGATCTATTTACAGTTTGCTTCACTGAGGACAGCTCATTCAGGTCTGTATAACCTGGCACACTGAGACAAAATGCACCCATGATGTGCCTCTCCATCCACTATATGCTTTTCCTCCACTTTTTACATTGTGTAGAATCCACAGAGGTCTGTTCATGGTCTCAAGATGACCTGCAAGCTCTTGGTTCCACTACTGCTTTCCCTGGTGGTGGTTATAAAAACCCTGTGCCTTTGTTCCTGAGCAAATCAACTGCCTCAAATGAACAAAGAGATTTGGCATTCTCAGCCTGATCACCCCTGCCTGTGGATCTGGTACCCTTATCATGTATGATGTGCATCCTATAGGCTGAAGTAGCTTTTCCTCAGGGACTGCTAGAATGCAATTTGACCCAGTAGTGACGTTGTGTTTGAACCTGGGACTTCTGCCCAAGCTCACATCACACAAATTTACAAATCGATCAGTACATGCTCAGACCAGACGGCAGATATTCAATCCTCAGACCAACTGTCCATCTGTCACAGAGGAAGACACTGGGGACTCCCTTATCTAAGGAGAGGTTGATCCACTGGGTGGTGGACGTCATCGCCATGGCCTATAGACAGGCTGGATGCCCAGCCCATACTTTTTCATGCCACTTTATAAGGATTTATCTCCTTCTAATTCTTTAGGTTTCTAGCAAAAAAAAAAGTACAATTTCTATCTGAAACACATAAAAAATAAAACAAATGCAAAAAAAACCCCAAGAACCAATACATAAGACAATTAATAGTGAGGATGATTTCAAACCAAATACACAAACAATAATAGAAATGAGTTCTATAAACAGAAACCATGCAAGTAAGCATCAAGCATCATCCTAAATAATGTCTGAAGAAAAAGAAAAGTCTTTAGTTCTTTGCAGCTCATTTCTTTCTGTAATGGGGCTCATTTTGTAATGTGGAACAATAATTGGCCAATAATCACCAGTATTATACGTTGGTGCTCCAAATATCCATGTCTGTATCTGTATTCTGTTTTAAATCCAAATTGAATGCGACCTAAACCAGAATTTGTATATTTTTTTTACCGTACCAAGCTGGGACGATTTGTAAGGCATCGGTGCTTGATAAGGCATGGCACATGCCTACATGGTAGGAATCGTGCTGCCTTAGTGCCACTTTTTTCAAATTAAATTCTCCTCACCTCATCTCTGGAGGTCATAACGGGTCTGAACTAGAGATGTACGAGGGACTGTCTGTGCAGTTTATTATTTTTATTATTATTTATTATTTTTGTTTGTAGATGCCTGAGATATTTTCTAACAAATTTAGTTGGTTCTATTTCCCAATACATAAAACAAACTAGAAATTTATATCACGTGACCATGACCAGGCAGTTACTAAGGACCGCTCTTTCTTTGAGAAAATATCTGACCAGGCCCTCTGGGATTTCGCGATTTTGCGATCGCAGAAATTAACGCAAAATCAAGCAATAGTCGGAGGAGCTTGCGATCTTTAAAAATTACCGCAGATTTACGCAGATTTGTCATGTGACATGATCACAACACGCATTCAGTCAAAGCCCCTTCGTTTCACGTGCATTGAACATGAGTACAGCTAAAAGGTCTCACGTACCAACAAACATCACTACAAAAGACCACGCAAAACATTTTCGTGCAATTGCCATTTCGCCAATTCAAGTAGTTTTCCGCAAAATAACAAAAAAAACTCTGCAAATTGTATCGCAATTTTTTTTTAAAGTCACAGCAAAATCAAGTAATTTTAGTCGCAACAATTACAAATAAAAACTCCACAAAATCCTGTCTGACTACTTGCTTGCAGCCACATGAAAGTAAAAACCTCCCATTCGAGCATGTCTTTTAAGTTTTTTGTTGTCTGTGGGATCCCAGCCCTTATACACCTGTAGTCTGAACTACAGTCCTTGTGAACTATAATATACACTTTACTTCTATGAAATCCCTGTATTGTATTTAGTATTGTATAAATATTACACTGCCCATTCCTGCCCAATACACTGTTTATCTTTTACTGTTTGCATTTTACTAGTGTCTCCATGGTACTGTGTGCACTGTATTGTTCTGTGTTTCTTGCTGTGAGTAAGCTTTTCGTTATGCTATATCATCATGGCATCCTGACAACAATAAACAATAAAGATTTTGTAACTGCTGTGATGTGGAAAAGGAATGAGACGTCATGCTAAGTAAAGACTAAAACATATAGGATGCGCTGTTATAGGAAAATAATCAGTGACAGGATGATGTAAAGGGCAACTTAGTGATGCAGAGTGTCGCACCGCAGCCTTGCAACTCCGAGGTCCTAAGATTACGTTACTGACTGTGTGGTGTTACTGTGCATGCTTTCCTGCTGTCTGTGTGGGTTTTCTCCTGGTTCTCTGGTTTCCTCCGACCTCCCAGAAACATGTTGGTAGGTGATTTGGTGGCTCTAAATTGCCCCTAGCTGTGAATGGTGCCCTGTGAAGGACTGATGTCCCATCCAGGGTGTATCCTCATCTCCTGCCCAGTATTCCCAGGATAGGTTCTGAGTCCACTGTGATCCTGAACAGGATAAAATGCTGAATGAATGAAAAAAGGGTGGTGTGAATATATATTTTTATATCTATCTATCCATCCATTTTCCATACCGCTTATCCTTCACTGGGTCTCGGGGGGGCCTGGAGCCTATCACAGGGAATTCGGGGCACAAGGCAGGAGACAACCTGGACAGGGTATCAATTTATCTCAAGGTACAATCACACACATTCACACCCATTCACACACTACGGAGAATTTGGAAATGCCAATCAGCCTACAGCACATGTCTTTGGACTGGGGGAGGAAACCGGAGTACCAAGAGTATTGAGAAGTACCTGAAGCACAGGGAGAAAAGGCAAAGTCTAATCAACCTCCAACCCCGGAGGTTATTATTATTATTATTATTATTATTATTATTATTGTTGTTGTTGTTGTTGTTGTTATAATAATAATAATAATAATAATAATAATAGTAATAATAATAATAATAATAATAATTATTATTATTATTATTATGGTCAATATTATGAATATTATGGCCCTCATAATGAGCTAAAAACCTTCACCCTCCCCCCCCCCTGAATGCCAAGGTTAATGATTGGTGGTGTTATAAGGAAGTGAACTTCAGTCCTGAGGCTGTATGGAAGGGCTTCTGGTGAAACAATCCAAACATACAGGTGAGGACTTGATAATAAGAAGGAGAATGATGAACGTTAGGAAGAAGTAAGCTTTTCTCTCAAGAAGATTTGTTTTTACTCCAAAACAAACCAAGTTACGGTAAACAGCTCTCTATACATAGCATAACTCTGAATATTGTTGTTGATTTCCTGGTAGTTTAGTTTTAATCTCAGTTACCAGCCTTTATTGCAGCTCGTCTCCAACAACATGAAGGCTGAAGACAAACTGCAGATAGGAAAATTCCTTTTCATGCTGAATAACTCCTTTTTTATTGTAAGATATGATATTTCTATTTCTATATTTCTAGGTTAGTATACCAGTTAAGTTAAAGTGACAAATATATTTAAAGTGAAATATGTGTTTCACTATGGGAATGTCTGGTTGCTATATATTTCTATTATACGTAGCTTACATATGATAACATTAACACTTTTACAGATTCTTGGTATCAGCCTTTTTGGAGCTTCGGTATGGATCTTATTCGACACAAGTAACGTGATAACTGTTGTAAGAAATGGTAAGCTTTTTTTATTTTTTATTCTTCTTAATCGAGTGACACGGAAGTTAGAAGTAGCGGGTAGTTCTTTTGTCTAATGCGTGAGAAAAACTCTAGGAAGTGTAATTTGATCATTATTGACTGAGAAAGTTGTTTGTGCCTAAGCTTGAATGAGAAGACCCAACTGTGTGCTGATTGTATGATGACGCATAATGATAGTTTGCGTGTGGTCTCTGATCTCTTAGAGACGGACGTCAAGGTGGTGGCTGGAGGGCTGTTTATTATCGGTCTGGTGGTTGTGGGCATCTCTATGTTGGGCTGCATTGGAGTCCACTTAGAAAACAGATGTTTCATTGCATTTGTAAGTGTTGCTTCATAATGGAACAATATACACTACAATAATTTAAAAAAAAAAAAAGAATTCACTCTACACTTATACACAAGTCACTGTTCAGTTTATACTGCATACTGCGTACACTCTAACAACAAAAAGTTCAGATTCTTAATGTTTTACTTGAACCCTTGTCTTTATCTTATCTTACCTTCAAAGGTTTCCCCTAAATGATCCAATCACCTGGCAGCAGCGCAATGCATAAAATCATGCAGATACAGGTCAAGAGATGTTCACCTCAAACATCAGTATGTGGGGAAAAAATGTAATTTCAGTGACTTTGACGGTACTATGGTTGTTTGTAAGAGACAGACTGCTTTTGTCGTCTTTTCCCAATGTTCAACTGTCCAGTTTCCGTGAGTCTGCGCTCACTGTAGCCTCAGATTCCTGTTCTTGGCTGACAGGAGTAGAACCTGATGTGGTCTTCTGCTTTTTTAGCCCATCCACCTCAAGCTTTGATGTGTTCCCTGATCTGAGATGCTTTTCTGTTCACCACAGTTGTAAAAAGTGACATCTTTCATCAACAAGGTGTTTCCATCCACTCAGTGGATGTTTTTTGTTTTTCGCACCACTGTGTGTAAACTCTAGAGAGTGTTGTGCATGAAAATCCCAGGAGATCTGAAATACTCTGGCACCAACAACCATGCCTAAAGCCACAGTGATCACATTCCCACATCCCGATGTTGGGCGTGAACATTAACTGAAACTTTTAACCTGTACTATATGTGCATGATTGTATGCATTGCACTGCTGCCACATGATTGTCTGATTGGATAACTGCATGAATGAGCCAGGGTTCAGATGTTCTTAAGTGGAAGGTCAACATTAACGTAATATTGTTCTTTTCAATCTCTTCCAGTACATGGGCCTCTTAATTGCCATCATTTTTGGTGAAATTTTCATCTCTTTCTTACTACTGATGAAACAGAACCAAGTAAGTTTTTAGCCAGACTCATATTCGACTCATACAGTATATGTTCAACATATCACTTTAGACTTGTAACAAATAGTGACCTATCAGAGATTAGCAGTGTACCTAGTAAGTCAGGGAAAAACTAAACACCAGAACCAGTGGACTATTTATTAGACACTTTTGGCTTATGGCAGATTTAACCAATGCTGTGTGTGAGCACATTTCTCAGATCATGCTTCCTAACTGGACACTACAAGACCGATTATTTATTAAGACCCGATGCTGTTTGAACATGTTTGGAAATGTTCACTTTAACAGATTGAGAAGTTTTTGACTGAACGTATAGATGCCATCATCAGCATGTATGGGGTTAATGATACACAAACCACCTGGAGTCTTCTGGACAATGTGCAGCAGTCTGTACGTACTGATTATACTTTGCATGCATTATTGAATGAAGCCTAATGATTAACCATAATTATTTTAGTCTGTTTGTAAATGTCTCCAAATAAGTTTAACTGTAATTAAAAGCATGGCTGGCTTCCATCATCTTTATGAACTCGGTCTGTAATGAGTGTGCTTTTCTCTAGGTAAAATGCTGTGGCAGACAGAACGCCAGCGACTGGGAGACAAACAAATTTATTCAGGTCCAGAACACAGCTGATATTTACCCCTGCTCTTGCTTCAATGGGAGCTGCCCTGTAATCCTGGTCAACGAGATGTTTGGAAATGGTACTCATATCTACGCAATGGTATTATAATGTTATGCTCACTCCTCATCAAATCACATCACCTTGTTGTTGATGGTTTTCCTATAACAGCATACCCCCCTGAGTATTTTATTCCTTAAATATATAACATTGAATTAATGATACTAGAAAGTGTGTGGTTGTTTCCTGGTATAGGGCTGTGAGGAGAAACTAAAGGATTGGTTTGAAAAGAACATATTTGTGATAGTAGGCATGGACCTTGCACTCCTAATCATCGAGGTATCTATATATACTAGGAAAATGTAGCAAACATTGTTTTTTTTTTTTAGCCTTATCAGTACAATATAAACCTCTTGCTGTTGCTGCTTTGTTCAGATCCTGCAGTTTATTTTGGGATTTCTCATCTGCCGGAACATTGGCTCTAAGATTAAAGCTCACCAGGAAAATCTTCTCAACGCAACGGAAGAGATACCGGCATCAAGTTCTGACCTTCACCAAAATAATCTGGAGTCCTACCAGTCTTCTGACCAGCAGCTGCATGATGCTTATAATCAAGAACATACTGGACCGAGTTATGACCAGTATCACGATCCTCAACATCAGCCCAACAACCATACATATGATCAGAGACAGAACAATGAGTATAACGACGCTGGACAGAGTTATGATCAGTATGAAAGCCAACTTTATCAGCACCATCATTCCCCAGATCTCAATCATCACATATATAAAGAACAACATGCTGATGCGAGATATGACCAGTATCAAGAGCAACATTACCAATATGACCGCGATCTGCACCACAGACAGAGCTATAATGGCAATTATAATCAGAGTTATGTTCATGATGACTACAGGAATACTTTTGATTGTTACTAGTCAACTCCAAAATTACTGGCACCTTTTAAAAGTGCACAAATGACACAATAGTTGTTTTTTTTGTTTGTTTAAATTCCACTCAAACAACTGGAGAAAACACATTTCTGCTAAATTCTTAAAAGAACATCTTGTTTAAATTGACCATAATTTACATTAGTACGGAATATTTCAAATAAACATTTACAATAGATTTCTTTCAATTGCTCTCAGTCTATACAAGCTTTTTGGCCAAATACTGTTGCACTTATTATATGGTTAAAAACATGCATCGTTTTCTTTGCTGTACAAACTCTCACATTAACATCTACGTAACAGGGTTTTAGCATTATGGTATTCCTAGAGTATAGAGTATTTTTACTAGTGTCAGGATGTAGCACGTCATATGAGAGAGACTTCAATCTTCAGTGTATTTCTGTAAGTGGCACTGGATAACATCGTCCATTAAATTCACTTTATATATCAAATTGTACTCATTTTCAAGAGGGTGCCAATAGTTCTAGGGTTAACTGTATACATTATGTGATCGAATTCTTTATTTCATAAATAATAGATGCAACACGTTTGTTTTTATGATCTCATCTTCAAGCCATCTGGTCCTGATATTTTTCATACCTTTGGAGAGTTTTCTCCACAGAAGCAAGAATTTAGTTTTCATTTCATTGACTGATCATTAGGTATACAAAAAAAAAAAAAAATGCCTTTTTGTTTTCAACTTGGTATTTTATTTATAATACTGTATAATGATTTTTATAAAAGTCTGTAACGTACAGTATAACAGCATTTGCTTATTGACATGTAAGGCATATGAAGATGAATTAGTGGGATAACAAACTAGCTTTTGGGTCCATTTTACGTTACTTTAGTTGCTTTGAATTCCAGCTGAAAAATAAAACTGGTTAGCTTACTGATGAATGAATCCAGCTCTGTAGATTATACAGGTATATACTGTGAAATGAGAAATTCAGCAGGATAAATATGATCAAGTTTTACTGGTCAAGTAAGTTGGAAAGAAAATAAATACTGTTTATGGAGTTAAAGTTGGAAAATAGCCATATAAGTCATATGAATCACCTTTACTTCTGTCATTGTAACCAATAAATAAATTATACACAAAAAAACCCCCAAAAAACATCATATGCCACGTACCCTTTGGCTGGCTTACAACTTTGACAGGATATTTTGATCTTGTTGTGACATCAAACAGACACATTTGTGAGTCACAGGAGTTATTCCCCCACTCGGTGCTACAGTCTGACTCAGGAAGTGTTTGGATGATGCTAGAATCATATGGTGTTGATCAGCGGTGTCTGGCTTGTGAGTGCACAGGCTATATGTGTGTCTTGTGTAGTTGTGCTGTTCAGATCCGAGTTGGTGTGCAGAGAGTGGGCTTAGACCGGAGTATGACTAATAACACCATAAAAAGCGGTGTGTCTGTGGACGCATGAGAGACGTCTTTGTTAAAGCCCCTCCGCGGTTGATGATAGCCAGTCTGCCATTACTGACCTCATATATCGCGAGCCGGAGGTCACGCTTTATGACAATAGTGGACAGCAGTCGCATTGTTAATTTGAGAGAGAGGGAGTTGATGAGTTCTGGGGGACAAAAGCGCTTCAGACTTCCTCCACCTAAACCTGAATGGGCAGAAAATGGCCCTTTCTAATACTGGCACTCAAACTGAGTCAGGGACCAAACTGCTCAGCACAGTGTTTGGAAAGATGATGGACATTTGATATCGCTAACTCTACAGCGTACAGTTCATCACTCTGGGCTACGAAGCATTTTCAATAGAGAGTCCTGTGTTATTGACTTCAGCCCAGACGTACTGTACGCCGTAGTCCAGGGCAGCTGCATGGATAAACCCATCTTCAGAAGCCAAGTGAAACAGACACACAAAGTGAGAATCGAATTATGGGATGTGACTCAGATCCATCATGTGGCCTCAATTCTCATGCACTTTGACTCTCTGCTTATTGTCATGAAAACAGTCAGCTCTTTCTCCTCCTGCTGTAGAGATCAGTGTGTTTATTAGTGACAGAGTTACGACTTTTTACTCTGTGAGAGCCCAGCGGTCTTTTTTTAAGATTATTATTGTCACACCGAATAAGATGACCCCAGTACAAATCAGATTATACGATGAAGATCCCTTCTAAAGGAAATTACTGTACGAGCCCATGTCGATGCTTACATCATCAATCTGGGCTCATGCAGAAAATGGACTCGTATAAACAGAAACATTCTTCGACATGAGCTTGAGGTAATAAAGACATTATTTTCCGTCAGTTAGTTGTCAAATGTTTTGTTGACATTTTGTCATTGCTGTCCCGTGAGTTTTGCGTAATCCTGTGCCGTCCTCCTATTGGTGGTTTTTACACAAATATCGTAACAGCACTTACACTCTAATATTTTACTAAAACAATTTCCGATACTGTCGCAATGGCACTCAATCGGCCTCTGGATCTTCTATGACCAACGAGCTCAATTCCTGACCAAAGAATTCTATTATGATCTTTGATTTTTGTCAGCGACAGGAAAAAATAAATCGGGGGTTAGTAAAAATCATACAGTGTAAAGCCAACGTGAAGGGGATTTTGCTTGTGATTTACTGTGCAACTAACAAGCTGCTTTATCAACACTTCCCCTTGCCTATTTGTGTTGATTTGCTGAAGTTTAAGCACATACGAACCAGTTATAGCAATGGCAAATGCATTGTAGACAAAAAGTTGACCAGTGATAAGCAGCCATAAGGTTTTCTTTTTTCATGTCATCATCTGGAATCTGAACCAAAAATGGCCGCAATTCAACTAATACTTGTGCTGCTTTTTTTTCCTTTCTTTTAATTTTGGACCAAAAGTGGCCCGGCTTTAAGCATACAGTCTAATCAACGTGGAGCTGTTGTGTTCTGGCCACTAGATTTGGATGAGTTTGGATTACTGCCATACCACAGGAATTTTAGCGCCAGATTAAGTGGTAAGAGTGGGCTGGCTTTGTTTTTTTCCGATTTGAAAAGAATGTACTTTTGGAGTGGGCCAGCTCATACGGTTGTTGCATTTCAATATGACCACCAGAAACAATACATTCCTCGTACAAGATGACCTTGGCTTTAATAACATGAGTGTGATGCCTCTTACCATGCTTCCCCCACAAACAAACACACTCCTGTAATAAACAATGCAACCGTTACCACCGTTGTACCTCTCACGCCCACATTTGATGGCACTCTGCCCTGTCCTCACAGAAATCCTAAAATGCGATGAATGAACTGCAATCTGCAATGGATCTTTCATCCGCCATCCAGTGTTCCTAACTTTGCATACCGCCACTACAAGTACGCCCACTGTTCTGCCGCAGTGCTGCGCTGCACCACGGAGGAAGCCTCGGCAATACAACACAAAAAAGCCATTTGTCCTCTGAAATGAGGCCTGCAGCACCAGCAGTCAGCCTCAAAGACATGGACCTGCCGCAGGCATCGCAGCGGTTATGCCTCTGCTGTGGCCACTTCTTCAAAAGAGCTGTGCTTCCTGTTCCGGCCAAACCACTAAATCACCAAAGCGTTCCACCAGACTGTTTTCAAGGATGCCTTCTTGTTTGTGCAATCCAGAAGAAGCACAGTGATTTACTAACTATTGGGCAGCTGGAGAGTCCGATGCTGGGGGCGGAAGATGTTAGGATTCTTGCAAGTGAGGTCATTCGTTGGGTATTCATCAAATGCATGGCTAACTGTTTAATGTTTAACTCTTCAGCCAACAAAGAGGGTTGGTAAGAGCAGTTGATCCTGGGATTCTGTTCAACGCCCTTCATTATGTACTTCATATATCCAGAGAATGCCATCGAATACTTTAGGTGCGCCGGATTAAACGCCAGTGTCCTCAACCTGCTGCACCCTGAGGGGAAATGAACATGGAACAATGTGAGGCTTCTTGTTTCAACCCTTGTTTACAAAACAAAACCAAACACTGGGTTTGTCATTATTGAAAGCAGCAACATTTGTAGCGTGGTATTGTAGTGGTCTAAAATGAAGCCCTCGTACCTGTATTGGTTATTTAAGAAACATGATTGACTGTCATTGTGTGACGCATCTATACTGCCGTCAGGGTCACTTTGTCTCACCACGTCATCGCTCTCTTCACGTCTCCTTTCCACACAGCACATTTTTCGACGAAGCACCTACAAGATTGACAAATCTAAAGCCCCATTCCACATGTATACAGGTATTGTTTACAATGTTGTTGTTGTTGTTTTCTACATTTTGGCCTCCTGTTCATGTGAAAGCAGCATTTTGGGTCACTTAAAAAAAAAAAAACTTTAGAAAACACCCTCCAAGGTGGAGAATTAAAAAAAAAAAAAATGTTTATAAATTCTGAAGGGTTTATCCGCATTTGAAGCCTTTGCAAACTTCGTGATACACGTCTCATCTGACTGTATCACAATAACTGAATTCTGTACTAATACACCAGGATTTAAAACAATAAAACTGGTACAGTACCGCCATTGTTCGTCCACAGAACCACAATCTTTGTCCGTTATGTTGCTTAGCAACTAATGCTTACTGTTAACAGACAGTGGCGTGGCAGAAGAACTGTTTATTGCGAATATAATAATAATAATAATAATAATAATAATAATAATAATAATAATAACTTTATTTTGTATAGCGCCTTTAAAGGAACTTCTCAAAGCGCTTTACATAGCAGAAATACATCAAAGAATAAAACAAACAGTAAATCAACGATGAATACCACAATCAACAATAACCCAACCTCAGAAAAATAAGTTTTAAATCAAATATGATTTAAAAATTGCAAGTGATTGTGCTTGACGAATTTCAGCTGGAAGTAGGTTCCACATCTTGAGTGCATATATAGAAAAAGCCCCATCACCCATAGAACATAAACGTGTTAAGACCATAATTTAATTATAAATTAAATGATTATTTAATGACGTGCGTTTCCAAAGTGTTTTACTTTTTTATTTTTTTATTTATTTTTTTTACACGGACGGTACGGTGTCCCATATGTGCAAAACACGTAAACAAACCGAAAACTCAATAGAAAAACAACAAACACGATAACAAAACCAAAAACACAACAGCAAATCAACAAAACCAACACAAACCCCCAACCCAATCAGCAACCAGCATGTGCCGTTCAAAACCCACCTACCGTTTCTTTTTTGAAGTAATGTTGATGTGTGTCTGAATTTGCTGTTGTGATTTTGGTTGAGTTGTTGCGTTTTTAGATTTCCTGTTCCTGTGTTTTTGGTTAGTTAATGTGTTTTGTGCTTACAGGCTACAGTAAGACTGAGCTTTTAAAAAAAAAAAAATGTGGAGACAATTTTTTTTTTGCATGAAATATGACTACTACATTAATTAAAGAGAATGAAAGAGAGACTTAACTGTTCTGAGAATGAGCGCAAGTGCAGCAAGACAGGGAATGACGAGTAACGCTAGAACACCTGGGACCGCTCTGTCAATCACACGCCGATCTGCGAAAACACAAAGGTATAGTCCCACTGGGGTCATGTACGGGCATGAAGTTAAATACCTATTATCAGTGACATCATATCACTTTCACGCAACCTACTGTTTATGACTGGGCATGTTTTCAATTAAGTTGGCTTGTAAATGTCAGTGTGTGAGTGTGTGTGTGTGTGTGCGTGGCTCACCTGATGTAACTACAGGTGCAGTAGGAGTGGGACATGGAGGAGGAGTACAGTAAAACTGGTGGGGTGTGGAGGCAAATGTTACAAGAACCTCTTTGATGTGGTCGAAATAGCGTCTGGTGGACCATCGTGCACTCCGATAATGACACTTAAAGGCCTGCATTGTTGACTCCTGGGACAGACACAATATCATATGTTTTATCTAAAGCCAGTTATACACTGTGCGATTTCAGCAGTCTTTTAAGGTTATTACTTGTCACACTGTATGAAGTGAATACACTCAATAAAACCTTTAAGAGAACATTACTATGTGTTTAAGAGAATGTTCTGCTTGCATTAATACACAGGGGCAGCTGTGGATCAGGTGGTAGAGCGGATTCTTCACTAATCGTAGGGTTGGCGGTTCAATCCCCGGCCCACGTGACTCCACATACCGAAGTGTCTTTGGGCAAGACACTGAACCCCAAGTTGCTCCCGATGGCAAGTTAGTGCCTTGCATGGCAGCTCTGCTACCATTGGTGTGTGAGTGTGTGTGTGAATGGGTGAATGAGACACAGTGTAAAGCGCTTTGGATAAAAGCGCTATATAAGTGCAGATCATTACTTAAGTATATTTTTCATTTACATTTTCATTTACACTTCGCAATTGACACAACCGTACTTGGAGCTATCCTACGAGTTTTGTGTAATTCTATTGTGGCTTTTAGATGACATTTCCATCCATTTATCCTCCATAGCGCTTATCCTACACAGGGTCATGGGGGAGCCTATCACAGGGAACTCGGGGACATCCAGGACCGGGTGCCAATCATTCGCAGGGTAATACACACACATTCATACACCCATTCTCACACTACGGACAGTTTTGGAAATGCCAGTCAGTCTACAACGCTTGTCTTTTGTAACAGGTGGAAACCCTCGAAGCACGGGAGAACACGCAAACTCCGCGCACACAGAGCAGAGGTGCGATTCGAACCGCCAGCCCTGGAGGTGCGAGGCAAACGTGCTAATCACTAAGCTAACGTGCCCCCTAGATGGCATTTTAATATTTAATATAAACAAACCATGACTTTGTGTATTATTCATAAACAGTGGTGTAATTTACCAACTCCTCATTATCAATGGTGACGCGAAGTCCTTGCAGCATGGTGATGAAGATAGTAATATTTTCTCTGTTGGATGAAACGTTGCCAAACTTCAGGGCTAAGTTTTTCAAACTGCTCTCTGCTGGATACAGGTTCAGGTGAACCCAGCACATCCCTCCCTGAAACAGCAGAAAAGGAGAGTCATGCTTAAAACAAGCCCTTACAGTACAGTCACTTCCAAAAGTATTGGCACCCTCCAACAGAATGTGCAATTGTAGTATAAATATCTCAAATATACATCACATACAACGATTCAGTTGTTCCAAATCATAAACTCATCCCTATAACAACTTTTGCAAATGTTGTAAAATTATTTTGCACCCTCAGAGGACATTTAATATATAAATGCAAACAAATCTATCTAAAAGCACCACATCATTGGAAAATATCCAATAGTCATATCCTGTTTCTTTGGGGTATAACACACAGCATTCAAGTCATGTCAGAATTATGGTATTTATGAGCTTCCGTCTTATAACAAGCGTAATTATCGGTTATGCTCAGAATTTTCTGAAAGCCAAACAACGTGATGGCATGTCAGGATTTATCCGTGCACGTATATAAATTATTCACTATTATTCTCTAGTATCTACCACGCAATAACAGGTAGTTAAGCTTTCTATCTACAAACTAGTGAAAGAAGTTAAGGGGTTGTGGGCAATTACATAGAAATGACTCATTCTTGAGTCAGAGCAGCAGTAAACCGTTTTGTCATCCATTACCATGGGAAAATTCAAAGACATTTAAACCCAAAACAGATGGTTGTTGATACCTGCATGGCTCTAGTAATGTACAGAAGAAACACATAAATAGTTGAAATACCACAAAGTTCAATCATTACTCATCAAAATTCTGGAGTCGGAAACAAAATGTACCTGCACAGTTAAGTGAAACTACAGTTTGGAATTGCTTGTGAGGTTGTCAAGGCACTACAGTTGAATAGGGTATTTAAACAAATAAAAAAAAAAACAGGGGTCACGGTTAATCTTTGCCAACAGACTGCTGATCAATTTCCATTAAAATTGCCATGTATTTATGCAAATGAGGCACGTTTCATTCATAAACTTACATGCCCAATAAAATCAAGTCTTTAGAATTAAAATCATCATTTTAAAGTGAAGGTGAAGACACTCTTCATTCATAAAAGTTTTTATGGAAAGGTTTGCTGAAAAATCAAATGTTTATTTTGTTTAATCGAGAAAATGTCATGCACTGTTATTAAAAAATGTATCGTCAATTTTTCAATAAAAAAATCTGACATTAATTCAACAATAATCAACGTTTTGGGAAAATCCTCAGTAATAAACTTCTACTTATGACATAGGAATGTAAATGTAGGCCATCTAGAAACTCAGATACATTGGTACAGTTTAAAAAAAAAAAAATTCCACACTAGAAACTGGGGTTTACAAAGAAAATTGACATATACGTCATAATCACACATACATCACTGTATGTAGCAAGGAACAAGCTGTTCAGTGATTTATGACATGATGTCATTGTGTAGTGGGCTTCAATTTTACTAGTGGACAAAAAAACCCACTATAACAAAGCTACTTCTTTTAAATCATTGACATTTTTATTTATTTTTACTACAATGCAAGAGAAGGCCTCTCCAAAAAAGAGGGAAATGATTTATGTGACCAAAATAATCATTCCTACCTGTAGTGTCTTGCCTTAAAATGATTAGACACGACCTCCATAAAAGAGGCTTTTTGTAAAGGTTGCAAGAAAGAAATTTCCTCCTGAAAGAAAAGCAGCACCTGGACTTGACAAAGACCTATGCAAGCTACAGTCATCAAGTGTTATAGAGAGATAAGGCCAATCATGTTTGCTTAAAAAGCAGATTATATTTATTGTGGGAGTGCCACGTGTAAGAGAACTTCCTGTTTGAAGAAAAACACTCTCTGCCGTGTGCTTACACCATGTTTACACTCGAAGTATCACTCTTTGCATGTGGTATTCCTTTTTGCTTATTTTTTTATGATGTTGACAATCAGTTTGGAGTGGAGTGTAAATTGTGGGTATCATACTGTATATGTTTTTCATTCATTCATGCTGAATCATTTTGAGTCGATCAGATGCCTGTGTATTGGTCAGACTTACCACGTCTTTGGAAATGTAACGAACACGAATTTTGTAATCCTTGGGAATGTTTTCTCTCTGTAAAAAACAGGACATTTATTAGAATTTAAAAACCACAACATTCAAAAAAAAAAAATAGAAAAGCTCAGTTACAAATAATACAAACAATAGAGGAAGTAGAGTGCATACAGGTATATGGGGACCTCTAAGTCAGTGAAAGTCATAACCTTTGTAACTGAGCCCTTACATTGGAACAGCTTGATAAAAAATAACATGACTTCATTTGATTCATGTAACATCATACCATATAAGGGGGGTATGGTCATCATCACACAGGAAGTTGATCCCAAAACGTTTGAGGTCAGAAAAGTGACGTGATTTATAGCTAGTTTTTTTTCTAAC
Source organism: Ictalurus furcatus (assembly GCF_023375685.1). Lineage (NCBI taxonomy): Eukaryota > Metazoa > Chordata > Actinopteri > Siluriformes > Ictaluridae > Ictalurus > Ictalurus furcatus. Next base: position 19,918,296 of record NC_071273.1, read on the forward strand.
GTTACAAAATGGCCATGAATGATTTAATATACATATGTATGATGTAAATATACATAAGATATATTTCTGCTACAAAATAAGCATTAAGTTAAAATCCTAAAATCATCTGTATATATTGTTCGGGATCATAGGGACAGCCTTAAAAGGGTTTTCCAATGAAGTAACAAAAATATTAGCATTAATATAATCTACTCGTTCACTCTTATAACAGAACCCTAACTGTGATATATTTACTGTAATGTAGAATGAATGGCGCGAGAGAGAGAGAGAGAGAGAGAGAGAGAGGGAGAGAGAGAGAGAGAGAGTCAGAGAGAGAGTCAGAGAGAGAGAGAGAGAGAGAGAGAGAGAGAGACAGGGGAGAGAGAGAGAGAAAGAGAGACTTTGACTTGAGAGAGAGAGAGAGTCAGAGAGAGAGAGAGAAAGAGAGAGTGAAAGAGAGAGAAAGAGAGAGAGAGAGAGAGAGAGAGAGACGGGGGAGAGAGAGAGAGAGAAAGAGAGACTTTGACTTGAGAGAGAGCGAGAGAGAGAGAGAAAGAGAGAGAGAGAGAGAGTGATCAAAAACCAAAACAGATTTTTACTTATGTTCTGTGTTTATATAATTTTAGATATTGATGTCGATGTTTATTCTGTATAATCCTGTGTTATGTTGCTACTGTGAGAGATTAATTATAATGATAAGTTTTAGTGCTGGTTTTCTTCTATTTTTATTAGTTAATCTGTTATATTGTAATTTATTTTTTGGAAAAGATTGGATATGAATTTGGAAAATACTGGAGCTTTTTCGAAACCCTGTTATTATTGTTATTGAGGTTAGAAATGAATTACAGAACGTTTGGCCGACATCTGAATACGTCATCAGTTTTATTAGTCCACTGTGTTCATACAATATTATAATTTTACTGTTAGAACATGACTAACGATGAATCTGAAGCTCTTTAACCCTTTGGATTATGTTCAATAAAAAATTATCATTTTAAAGTGAAGACACTCTTCACTATAAATGTTTTTTTTTATGGAAAAGTTTGCTGAAAAATCAAACGTTTATTTTGCTTAATCAAGAAAATGTCATGCACTGTTATTAAAAAAAATGTATTACATCATTTTTCAATATAAAATCTGACATCGATGCAACAATGATTTTTGGGAACGTTTTGGGGAAAATCCTCAGTAATAAACTTCTATTTAGAAAATAGGAATGTAAACGCAGGCCATCTAGAAGCTCAGATACATTGGTACAGTTTTAAAAAATACAATCTGATTTCGATTGTTTCCACACTAAGTGAGGTTTACAAAGTAAATGTCATTTATCAATGTGATGAGTAAGCATACTACAAATAAATAACATGTTTAAACGTGGAGATGAAAGTAAAAGCCTAGACTAATAAAAACATGTTGTTGCAACATACCGTTTAACAATGACAAATTGCTTTCAGTCCATTTTGATAAAGGGTTAAGATATGCTTCTTTGGAATATGATTTTGTAACATGTAGATAGTCAACAACTTTCAGATTTTTGTTAAATCAATTGTTTGTTAGATAGATAGATAGATAGACAGATAGATAGATAGACAGATACATAGACAGACAGACAGATAGATAGATATACAGACAGACAGATAGATATACAGACAGACAGACAGACAGATAGATATGCAGACAGACAGACAGACAGACAGATAGATATACAGACAGACAGATAGATATACAGACAGACAGACTGACAGACAGACAGACAGACAGACAGACAGACAGATAGATATAGACAGACAGACAGATAGATAGATAGGTAGACAGACAGACAGACAGACAGACAGACAGACAGATAGATAGATAGATAGATCATTTTATTTGTCCTCAAAGAGGAAATTTGTTTCCACCATGGATGAGTAGAAAAACATAAACACAACACCATATATTAACATAATTAAGAAAGCTTAGATATGGTAGAAATTCCAAAACTGTCCGCATATATCTGTCCTACTCTGCATAGACTCTCAGGAAAAAAAAGAAAAACTGTACTAGTGCTTATGTAGCTTTAATATGTTATATTTCACCAGGAAATGTAGATATAGTGTACATTTAAAATCAAAATTTTTCGAGTAAAGCTTTAAAAGGAATATTTTATGCACCTTTCCAGGTAAAAGATATACTAAATAAAGGAAGGTTCCACCCCAGCAATAAGGAGATGTACAGTTTAGTGTCCATTTTCTGACAGTGCATCCTAAATACACATGGAAAAAAAAAAACAAGCAGTGAAAGATGTGAGCATGCAATGCGTCTCACCAGTGTGTCTAGTGTGGCCACATCGTCAGTCAAAGGACTTCCAAACACACCAGAGCAGGCGACAAGCCCGGAAAAGAGCAACACCAACACACATGCGCATCCTCCGATCTGGGCGAAAGTGATACAAAAAAAAGTGATCAGACCCCTGTTGAGTTACAAGTGTCTGATTGCTCACGATAGAGATTAAAGCAATAAGGACAGCCCGGTGCATGGAGGAGGTTTACATACGCGCACAGACGGCGCTCCTATAATGAAGCTAGAGTTCAGACAGGAAAGGAGAAATAAACGTGTGAAGTGAAAGTGTGCGCTTCTGTCCGCTTCTTACCTTAATCTCCTTCATGTGGACCATGAGACTTCCAACTAAACTCGGTGGATCTTCTATTTTCTCCGTTTTCTCCGACAGCGGTATGCAGACATGATTCCACTTGCACGTGCACACACCAATGACCCGAAATCGGGCCGGAAAAGAAGCGCGCGCGCGCGTGTGTGTGTGTGTGTGTGTGCGTCAGTGCAGCGTGCGTAGCGTGTGTCCTAGGAGTATTGACAGCTTTCTTCAACACACAAGCGCGCGCGCACACACACACACAGTCTTAGAAACCCTGAGGGGACAAGGGTGCCTGGGCTGTATCCAAAACCACATTCCACACACTACATGTTAATAAACGCGACTCACCGCAGCAGTTTACAGCATGAGCACGGGTCCGCCCACTTTTATGGATTCTGCAATACTCAGATGTGGATACGGATATGGATGTGGATATGGATGTGGATGTGGATATGGATATGGATGTGGATATGGATGTGGATATGGATGTGGATGTGGATATGGATGTGGATATGGATGTGGATGTGGATGTGGATATGGATGTGGATGTGGATGTGGATGTGGATATGGATATGGATGTGGATATGGATGTGGATGTGGATGTGGATGTGGATGCGGATATGGATGTGGATGCGGATATGGATGTGGATATGGATGTGGATGTGGATGTGGATATGGATGTGGATATGGATATGGATGTGGATATGGATGTGGATATGGATATGGATGTGGATGTGGATATGGATGTGGATATGGATGTGGATATGGATACGGTATGATATAAAATACGACATGTAGTGGTGGGGTAATAAGCGGTTTGTACTCAGATCAGCTGCTTGCCTTTGAGGAAACTTCAAATGAAAGCGCATTTGAGTGACTCACTGAAATGTCAGTATGCAGGTGATGGAAAGACTAACCAGCAATTTCCACATGAAACTGGTCATGTGGAAATTCACTCCCAGTGTTCCTGGTATAAACTCTGGATCCACTCCCACCTCACTCTCAGTGTTCCCGGTATATATTCGGGATCCACTGCCACCTCACTCTCAGTGTTCCCGGTATAAACTCTGGATCCACTCCCACCTCACTCCCAGTGTTCCCGGGATAAACTCTGGATCCACTCCCACCTCACTCCCAGTGTTCCCGGGATAAACTCTGGATCCATTCCCACCTCACTCCCAGTGTCCCCGGTATAAACTCTGGATCCACTCCCACCTCACTCTCAGTGTTCCCGGGATAAACTCTGGATCCATTCCCACCTCACTCCCAGTGTCCCCGGTATAAACTCTGGATCCACTCCCACCTCACTCCCAGTGTCCCCGGTATAAACTCTGGATCCACTCCCACCTCATTCTCAGTGTTCCCGGGATAAACTCTGGATCCATTCCCACCTCACTCCCAGTGTTCCTGGTTTAAACTCTGGATCCACTCCCACCCTGACTAGGATAAAGCACTTACTCAAGATGAATAAACAAATGATGGCAACCAAAATAAAGCAACTCTCTCAAACCAATCAGGATTTTGAGTTTAATTACTTTTGCTTTACTAGCATGACCTGACTTGTCTTGTCCATTTTGTCTATTTAAACTCAAACCTTAAATTATAAACTAAACAGCCTAAGTGCACTCAACCTATTAATGACATTTTCTATATAAGTAATTAAACTTTTGGGGGAAAATAATTAGTTCCATGGTGGCGTGATGCAGCCTGATGCAAAGTGGACGTACTGTTAGCACCCTGAAGTTGATTATTATGACCTGAACCTGTTTGATTTTTCTTATACCTCAGCGATTTGCCAGTGATTGTATTTTTTTATTAGTTAATGAATATTTTAAACCCTTTATAATTACATTTTATAGTTACTTTTAATAGCTACAATAAATTGTGAACCCTCCACGAGACTGGTTAGTTCCTGTTCTGACTTTATAGCAATGATAAACAGTCGTGGTCAATAATTTTAATAATGTATAATCATTGATATGGTGACGTTTTCTGTAAGGAGACATTTATTTAATATGGATGGAAGGAGTCTCCAGTGTCAGTGCTTTGTAACTGTCAGTAACTGACAGAGGAATGTGTGCTTTCTGGGTTCTTGGTGCAATGACACGCTGTTTTTTGTCTAACTAACTTTAAGAGAGAGAAAAAAAGAGAGGCCGGTGAGGGGATGACTGTTTACAGCTGACATAAAGTGATAACAGGAACTTCCTAGTCTCACAGAGGTTCCGCACCATTAAATGTAACTACAAATGGATAAAAAGTATGACGTGTTGTTCAGTAATAATTAAAAAGGTGTAATCATGTTCAAATGACTGGAATAAAACACTTCGGGATGTGCTGTTATTGGAAAATGTGTAATTAAATGTGTATGGATTGCATAATAGACCTCCCAGAGATGTGATGTGAAGCCTGAATTGAAGTGGTCACATCCCTGCTTTGAAAGAACCTTATTATTCTGTAGAAAATGAACAAAATCTTCATTTACTGGTTTACCAGTTCACATGGATAACTACGAAACATCGCCAACTGGCTTTCACTGTAGCTTAAAGTCACTGCAAAAAAAAAAAAAGAAGTAAATCATGGAGTCACATTTGTAGCTCCAGATGTTGAACATCGCCACTGAATATAGAAGTAGTAGTAGGATATATCTGGTTCTGTTTAAATGAGCCACAAGTGAGGGGGGTGAAATCTACAGCTTTACTAAAGCAGCCAGTGGATTATAATAATAATAATAATTATTATTATTATTATTGTTATTATTATTATTATTATTTAGAAGTCTCGTTAAACTCAGCTTCTTAGGTTTTTAAAAAATGGCTTTCTTTGAACACTAGATGTCGCCATCTCATAAACTACTTCAGAATACTGACTACAAGCTTTTCTAAGCCTTGCTTCTTTTATTAGAATAATAAAAAAAAAAATAACGCACTAAACTCTCACTCACACACACACACACACACACACACAAAGAAGAGAATGCAGGAAATTGCTGTGTGTGTGTTTAATTCAGGGCTATATCGAGCATGAAGCAGAAATCCAGTGCACACCACTGTTCTCATAAGCAGGTTCATATTCAACATTCTGTTCATCTGTACATTAGGGCTCCACTTGCAGAACAGAAGGATTAAAAATAAACTATTAACCACTATTAACCAGTAACTTGATTTAAAAGCCAGTCTAATTAATGTTCTCGGATATACAGTACACTATATTGCCAAATGTTTGTGGACACCTGACCATCACTCCTATGCATGAGCCTTCTCCAAACGGCTGCCACAAAGTTAGAAGCACATATTATAATTGTATAGAGTGTTATTCTATGCTGTAGGATATTACAGTTTTCTCTTCACTGGTACTAAGAACTCCAAACTTGTCCCAGCATGACAACGCCCCGGTGCACAAAGCAAGCTCCATGAAGACATGGTTTGCCAAGGTTGGAGTAGAACTCGAGCGTCCTGCAAACACCCCACTGAACACCTCTGGGATGAACTGGAACGCTGACCGTACACCAGACGTCCTCCCCCAACATCACTGTGCCTGATCTCTTTAATGATCTTGTGGTTGAATCTAGATTAAAGCCTTCCCAGAAGAGTGGAGGGTATTAGAACAGCAAAAAAGGGAACTAAATCGGCAAATAGGCAGATGTTCAATGATTAGGTGTCCACAAACATTTGGCCATATAGTGTAGCATAAATATATAATTATTAAAAGTCTTTGCATGTGCATATTTTAGACTCTTGACCAAAAAAATTTATCTCTGCCATGGACTTCTAGTCGCTTAAAGTTACGCTGCCCTCATGTGGCGATTAAGAGTAATGTGTAACGTTTACTGCAGTGAGATGTTTCCAAAATTGATTATCTGAGAAAGAGCAATAAGTCATTTGATTGTGTAAGGAAAAGCACCACTGGTGTGGGGTTATTGTTATAAGAAAATAATCAACAATTCAGTGGGATTATGAAGTTACAGGTGATACCCTGGAGCAGATTATTTTCCAATAATAGCAGGGAAGTGTTTTACTCCTCTTACGGCACAGCAATACGTCAAGGATGACACTTTCTTTATTATTACTTAATGACATGTAATTTTACTCATTTATAGTTGCATTTAATGTTGTGAACATCCATGAGAAAAAAAAAAAAAAAAAAAAGACAGCTTGTCCTGTTACAGAGGAACCAGGAAGTGCAAAATCCTCTGTCCTGAAGAATTTCCTGCGGTGGAAAACGTACTGACTGTTACACTGGAGACTCCTTCCATAAATGTTAATCTCCTCCTTACAGAAAAGCTCACCAAAACGATTATTAATTTTTCCCTTCTTAAATTAAAATCAATTTATTATGAAACTGTAAATTTATTGTTAAACAGTCCCTGTTGATCAACTGTTACTACAGAGATGATAATGTATTAGAGCGGGCACGTTAATATTAATATACAGTAATCCTGTGACTTGAGTTACATCGGAGTTACATTCAGAACTATTGTCAGAGATGCTGTTATAGAAAATTAATCAACACCTTGTAACCAATCAGAATCAAGAAATACTGTGTGGAAAAAATCTGATATTGGAATAAAGCTGGAAAGAATGAATGGATGAATTCATTTAGGCAAGACAAAAAATAAAAATAAAATCACAACACTCAACTACCAAACATCACACATTTAATAATCGTCAGAGGTTTAGACCATGGGACAAAAATACACATCTCAACATTATGTCTTTAGGTGAACATGATTAAAGACGATGTGCAGATTGCTTTTGAAAAGATCCTATAAAAATATCGACAACTCCAAAGATTTCAAACCAATTCTGAACTTATGAGAAATAGTTACCAGGTTATCAGAGAAAGCGATCGAGTTTAGAGCCCTTACGGAGAAAAATAAACAAATCCAAAACACACACTATCCAAAGAAGACGCGTGATCGTTCGAAGCCCTGGTTTATATGATATAAAGCTGTAATCTGTGCTTATTAGACCAAATAACACTTTGCTAATCAGAGAGGGGGTTTAGAAAAATAATTTAATGTATAGACTTGGACGGTAATACACCTGAGAATAAATCCTCCACCTTTGCCGGACGTGGCGTTTCGGAGCTCACTTCCTCTTGCGTGGGCTTTTATCAGAGTCCAGCTTCCTCTCTTCAAAGTTCTCCTTCCTGCCTCCTCGGCTGGAGGCACCGCGGCTTTTCTCAGAGGGTTCGGTGTGGTCTCTGGGTTTCTTACTCTTCTGTTCGGGTACAGCAGATCTGGGTTTGGTGCCTTTAGTGCTCCTGGTCCGAGAGAACAAGGCTTTGATGAGGAGGACGGAGACCACGGTGGCGAACAGGCTTGAAGTCAGCAGGTGTCCAGAAAGACCCTTAGCCCGGCTTTGGAGCAAACTCAGAGCCTGTGATAGAGGTGTGTCGGAAGCAGGCTGGACTGGGAAATCCTCCTGAATGAACGAACACACACACACACACACACACACAAACAGCATATCCAACATTAACAACATAACATTTACCAACAATACAATGAGATATTAAAACAACTGGCATCATAGCAACAGGATACAATATGATAGCTAAAGCTGCAACATTATTTATGAGATGTGATAATTTTCTGTAGCTTAGTCTGTACTACATCATCGTTTCTATCGTAACAACATAGACAGGGACTTGGTGGATGATCCATACATCATTAACTGAGATTAAAAACGTGTGTAATTGTTGATAAGGTGAAGTAACTGGAAAGAATTAACTTCGGAGCAGTAAGAGTGTCTCCGCTTCGGGTCATGCTGCATCACACCACCGAATTTTTGAATACTGTCCTACATCATCACACCCCCATGTGTTTTATTCCTTACATATGAAAAACTTGGGGAAACTCATGAAGATTAATGAAAACGCTTGCATTACCTTAAGTCCAGCTTCACTCAGCAACTCTTCAAGTGCAGGGTCACCCAAGTGCACTGTGGGAAAGAACTCCCTCACATACTGCCGGTTCCACCACGTCAGTGCTTCCGTCCTGCCACATAATACAATAACCCATGGCTTTGAGGACAACACAAAATAGGACTGATCAGAAAACAGATTAAGAGCGGCTTCCTGTAACATGAAGTGAGTTTCCTGCAGGGCTGCAACTAACCATTATTTTCATAAGCGATCATTCGGCTGATTACACACACAAATATTTTTGCATTGAATTAAACTACAGTCCTAAATTAATAATAAAAACTCCCTTTCACTCACCTTGTGGTTTCTGTTCCTCACTGTCTTTAGGCATATTGTTTTACTTCTGTTTATTTTGATCATACAGTTTTAATTAGATATTACAGATCTTATTCGCGCTCCCACTCATCACCGTGTCTACACTGCGAGTGAGGAACGACGCGGCCTCGTTACTAACAGATCGCTCCTGTTATAATAAATGACAGAAGTCACACTGCAAGCGCGCAAATACAGCACATAACAACAATAAACTAGAATTAAACTAAATCTTGTAAGCAACTTGCACCAGTTTCCCCGACCCCTTGCACAGAGGAACATATTGGATATGAACAAGTTTGTGCTCGTGCATCATTGTCGTGCTTCCGTGCTACACAAGCGCCGCTTTGTAAAGTTCGCATGTTACAGTCTTCTCCGCGGTGTTTAATATAAAATGCCCCCCTGCCTTAGAGGACTTGGAGATCACACACTTTCTTCTTCAGTCACTGTCTGATTACGTCTCCGTCTGATGGTGACGGGAGGTCATGTTGGGAATAAAATTTAACGCTAACAAACAGTAAACTGAAGTGGACACTGGGTATCTGCTAAAGCTAGCGGAGTCACGTTACACACGTATGACATCACGTGCCATCGACTGGGAAGCGGCTTATAATTCCGGTTAGTAAAAAACCGCTAGTGTTCCATTTGAGACGATATTACCTTTCTAAAATTCATACACTAGGTTGTAGAGTACACAGTGCATAGTGTAAGCATAGAGTACATCATTTGAATGAATGCCTTTTTGAATGCCTTTTTATTGTCACTATACACATGTACAATGAAATTAAGAGCCACTCCTTTTTTTGTTCCGTGCCAACATGTACATTAAATAAACAAGAAGAATAAACAAGATAAATAAGATAAATAAACAAGATATTGGGGCGGATGGGGGAGGTACTATGAAATGCACAGTTTTGAGACACTATATACATATGCTATGAACTCAGTACATGTATGTGTTTAGAATGGTAATAGCTTTTGGGGAAAAACTATTCTTAAATCTATTAGTCCTTGTTTTGATGCACCTGTAACGTCTCCCTGGGACACAATTTTAGTATTTAGAAGCGTGTTTGCAGAACAGAAGTGACGTAATGAGTAAGCGTATCCCGTGCCGCACGTAGACTGACTAATCGATAATGAGATTCCTTGACAATGAGTTTAATAATCGATTATTATCTATTTTATCGATTAGTTGTTGCAGCTCTAGTTTCCTGTATGTGTTGTAAGGATCGAACTGGAGACCCTGGAGCTATGAGGCAGCAATGCTCCACTCTGTGCCCCCATACTGTGAAAAAGTAACCATTGCGTATGTAAATATAAAGCCTGACTGTGATGGTGTGAACGCGGTGCTCGACTCACCCGTCCTCAGGAGTGTGGGTGAAACGGTAGTGGTAGACTTTAGCCCTGATGAAAGCTGGTGGTTTGGAGCTGAAAGGATACTGAGCTTCATCCACCTGCAGCAGACTCACCACTACAGTAAACACACACACACACACACACACACAAAACTCAAGAACACTTTCTCTGGCCTTCAATAAATCAGTCTGTTAACCCAAGTACACATTTTGCTTTCTGTCCTGCTAGACGTGTGAATGCATCAGACACTAAACTCAGCGATTATAGTCGTAGTTACTGGAAACTCAGGTGATTTGAGCCGCATCACGCCACTGATTATTTTACTTTAACAGCAATCCCCCAAGTGTTTTATTCCTTACATGCATGTATATGAAATGCAGCACATCCTGTTTAATAAATATAACTGAACTAAACTTCATTAGTCAGTGAGAACTGTTCGATAATGTACTCTGACTTCTGGAGCATGTTGTAGCGTCTGTGTTAACTCACCATCCTGTTTGCCCTCCAGCAGGCGCTGGATCAGGCCTGTAAACCAGGGGTTCTGGTCATGGTTTTCTCGAGCAGCTTCCCACAGCAGCCAGTCTAACCGTGGCTCGTGAGGCCCGAGAACTGCAGGAACTCCACTCGTACTGCCCGGCTTATACATGAAGCTCAGCTCCTGTAAGATACATAGACCGATTTAAGAGTCTGTATCAGGAAAGACGCAGAGCAGACAATAAAGCCACGACGATGCTCTCTACTGGGAAAAGACCAACACGCTAAGGATGAAATCGAGCAGAAAATTAGCATTAGCCAAGTGTGTTGAAATGTAGTGATCTAGCTGATATATTAACTAGACTTACAAACTTATTCGCATAGGGAAAAAAAAGTCACATTTTATCAATTACATGTACAGTCGGCCAGGTTATAGATTTAAAATTCCTCTAAATCCTAAAAGGCAAAAGCACAACAGGCTTGTTGCTCATTTTCCATTAGGTAGAAGCTATGTGTAATCTAAAGAGGTTCTTAGCGTCCATGTTTTCCTTCCATAAGCCATGGGTAATGTCCGTTCTTACCTTCCATGTTTTCTTATCCATGCTGCCTTCGATGATGATCTCAGGCCGTCCTGCAGGAGGAATCATTCTATGCGGAATACCATATGAACTGACGAGGTGAAACTTTTCCACAGCTTCATAGACCTCCCTCACCTTGGGTATGATTTTGCTGGACATTCCTCCCATGGCACTGTACGGAACCTTGAGAGGATAAACAAAACAACTATTAACTTGCAGCCCTGTTTTGAGCAGTAGTGAATATTAATGAAGCATTTTTTTTTTTTGCACTCACAGAAAATTACAAGTGAGATGAATGAGAGCTAATACTGTACATACAAACTAGAATCACAATAATACCTAATCAGAGGGGTATGATAACACCTCTGACCAGATATCTGGGCAGTCCATTAACCAAAATATCCAACCGACAGTATAACGTGGCCAGAAACTATCCTGAAAGTATGCTTACAAAGGATAGCACAGCTGCTAATAAAAAACTGCACATGTAAACGTTTTTACTATCCACATCTTAGCTGAAACAGATGAGCGGCAGCTTTTATAGCCACACAAGCGCCTGGTGGTTACCATAAAACCCCGTATAAGTAGGACGTTTGTGACCATTTCCAGCCAAAAAGGTTCCAGTGTTGTCTCTAATAAATATAGTTCTCTAAATGTTAAAATATACGTGTCTAGAGTTAGCCATATCGAATATACGTGAATAGATTTTATTTCATGTTAATGAACTTAAAACTCAAGTGGGAAAATGTATTGTTTGCACTTTACTGTTCTGTTTTTATTATTTCCATTAACTCATTGTAAAATTATTACCTGGACACTTTATTCCACAGGACATTTACCTTACTTACTGATCTACAGAAAAGGATGTCTTAGTAGTATTTGGTGTCTGTAATGGCATGTGTAATGTCTGTAATTTTCTTCTGTGACGAACAGTTTCCTCTCTGGGATCAATCAATCCATCATTCATTCCATCAAACCATCAATCCATCATTCAAGCCATCAATTCATCCATCAAATCAAAGCATCCAACCATCAGTCAATCTATTATTCAATCCATCCAACCATCCATCAAATCCATCCATTAATCCATTCACCCATCAAATCAAACCATCCAACTATCACTCTATTATTCAATCCATCCAACCAGCCTTCAATCCATCCATCCATCAATCCATCAGACCACCAATCCATCCATCAGTCCATCATTCAAACCATCAATCCATCCATCAAATCAAAGCATCCAACCATCAATCAATCTATTATTCAATCCATCCAAACATCCATCAAATCCATCCATTATTCAATCCATCAATATATTATTCAATCATCCAACCATCCATCCATTCTTCAATCCATCAATCTAGCCATCAAATCAAACCATCCAACCACCAATCAATCTATTATTCAATCCATCCAACCATCAAATCAAATCATCCAACCATCCACCCATTTTTCAATCATCCAACCAGCCTTCAATCCATCCATCCATCCAAGTACCCTTTTAGTGTATTTTTGAGTGTTAACTCATAGCAGCACACTACCAGTGTTAAAATGCAGAGCTCCTATGCCAAATGTGTACAGGTTTGCAAGGTTGTTCATCCAGTGCAGAGGTAATAAAACAGAATATTAAAACCTGTTTTAGCACGATTAATATTTCTGTATCGTTACATACAAGGCTGAGGGAGAAAACCCCGACGACAGCAACAGTGAACGTGACCCACTGGATGAGCGCCCACAGCTTGCCCAGGACGCCTCGTACATACAAGCACCTAGGAAAGTCAGACAGCGAAGGGAGGTTTGCAGTTATTGTAAAATTCATCAAACCTGATCATCATTCTCCATGATTAGCTTTACAGTGGAGTTAAAAAAATAATAATTTAAAAAAATTTTAAAAAAGGAAATGAAGATGGGGAAAAACTTCTTACTTAAGCAGGGCAGCTACAACTTCCCAAGTCAGAGAAAGCACTCCGATCCAAATGCTAGGAAACTGGATTTGGCTCACAAAGTCATTAAAGCTTCCTTGGGAAAAGGCTGTAACGAAGAAATACCAATGGACATCATATCAGCAGACAGAACAAAAATTTATAAAAATGTATGAATCGTTATCAACATAACTAAATGCATATTTCTTGAAGCTGATTGGCATACATTAATGAAATTGTAAAGGTTGGTGGATTGGTATGGTATAAGTGGAATAAAACACATTAGGATGTGCTGCTATTGTTATCATCATTGTTTTGTGAGGATAAATGAAGTGTTGGGCTCGTCACCGCTCACGGCTAGACGTAGCCTTTGATGTTTTTTGGTGTAGTGTGGTGTTGTGGGGAACAAACTAAGCTAGATAAAGATGATTGACAGAGGAAGGTGGTCTAAGGATAGCTCGAGTGACTTTTCTACTCTCCGTCTAGTCATACTCAATCATTGCTTTAATTTACATTAACTAATGCAATCATGGTGAATTGTCCTGATTAACAGTTGCATAACTTGACACCTATAGCACCACAGTCAGCCACTGCATTTGATTGACCCTTTTTGCCCTTCTGACTAGCTGGACTCGCTCAAAGTAGATCAAATTATGTTCTTAGAAGTTGTAGAGTCTGGCTGTCCTGACTGAAAGCTCACGGGCTAATGAACGTTTAGTGCAAATACAATGCAAGGTCAGAACTGTCACGCATTGGCCTTCATAACAGGCTCGGATTTGTCCTTTTCAGATCAGAAGACAGTAGGGGTCATGGCAAAACGCTGACTTTGAACCTGCTGATTTTGGATCGTTGGCTTGCTGCAGGATTTTCAGTTTTTTGTAGATAAATTGCAATATAGCACCTTTTCTTTCACCCCACCAATATATCTGACAGCTAGGGGGACACAATCTTTTGCACTGAACTGTAGCTTATTTGAATTAGAAAATAAACTGAATGTGTATCATGATAGACGTGGGCAACAAACAGCAAAGCGTGACAGGGTATGGCAATTCTATACCAATACAGAGAGCCTGAATTTAAACGTTGACTCACTTGGTTTAGATGTCACAATCTTCTTTTCCCAATTGATCTCCAGTTTGAAGAACATTACTGCACTGAAAATAATAAGGAGA